>NW_026852197.1:0-69724 GCF_026571515.1 Ruditapes philippinarum
AGTACACTCGTCAGGCATCCTTGTCAAAGGACATGGACCTTTGCTAACATAATCCGGACACGCCGCTGAAAAAAATAAAGCAAATGATTAATAAAAAAGTTTTCCCTTAGAGAAATCTTAAAACATGCGGCTATGCCCTGATCCGTTAATTAAATAATGTGACTAATTATATAAAGATATTAGTAAAATGGTCTTAAAAGAAATCAGAAGAAGTAAAACTTGTCAATGATGTCCTTGAAACGCAGTATACCATATCCGATACAGCTTTTAAAATTCACACTGAACTAAATACAACTGGTATCCATGACATAAATTATTTAAATGTGAGAATGTCAAAAAGAATTTGTCAGTAACAATTGCCATCAACAAGAATTATGATGAATTTATAGACTCAACTTATGCCTGGTGCTTAATCATGAACTCTACTATCGTCATAAAGCAGGAAAACATAGAAGTTCATACATAGATCTACAGGGATACGTTAAATTAATATAATATACTCAGAAATAATTTGAAATCGTATTATTTGTGCCCTTTCAAGCCTTATTCGAGTTCAAAAGCGTTTAAACGCCTCTCATTATAGAGTGGTTAATTTCAACTTATTAAATGATTGTTCTGGAATAAACAAATATAGACAGGCAAATGATATTAAATGAATACTTACAGATTTGCACGGTATCAACCGATAGACAACAAATTCCAAAAAAACACTGACTTCCTGCTGGACATTTACGATTTTGGTCACATGTTAATGCACGAATAGATACATTTCCTGGAGGACATATCGAATCTATGGACGGAATCTTTGGCCTTGGTGGTGTCGTAGTCACCGGTGCTGGTGTTGGTTTCGTTAAGATGTTTGTTGGAGTTAACGGTGCTTTCGTGGTAGGCAATGGTTTTACTGTGGTTTTAGCAGTAGATTGCGTTACAACTGTTGTATTTGGGGATTGGTGTGTTGTGGATGTTATACTTGAATTAAGTACTGGAGAGGTTTGTTTGACCGTCTGGTACGTTGTTGTCGTTTTAATTGATTGTTTAATAGTTGTATTTGGTGTTGATGATGTTGTAGTCATAACATCCCAGTATGGATAACTTGTAGAAACGTTGAAGCCAGGCGGTAGTGGAAAAGGAGGTATTGTGATATTAAATGGTTTGAATGTACCTGGATATGGCCTTAATGAACTTGGGGGTAGAATAGGAGGTGGTGTGATGTTGTAATTAAAAGTTGAAGGTGAGAGCGTCGATGGTTTAAAAGTTGGAATTGATGTTGAGGTCTTGCGAACAGTATTGGTAACTGTCTTTGTTTGTGTTGATGGAGACGGTGTTCTTGGAGTTGTCAAGTTTTGCCATGCAGGTATCTTTGATGTTGAGAGTGACGGAAAATATGTTGTAGTCGGCGGTCTTGGTATAAGGGTTGAAAAGCCATTTGTTACAACAGGTATATGAACTGGATTTGTTTGCGTAGGTGTTTTTGATGTTACAGTCGGAACTGCTGGATAGGTGGTCGTACCCGGTGCAGTAAAATTAAATGGGTCAAACCATAGAGGTGTTTGAGGGCTGCTCGGTATATTGAAGGAAAACGGGTCTTTCGTTGGAATAGTCGGGGTTGTAATTGGAAATGTTGATTGACTTGGAAATTCAGGAGATATGGGAAATAAAGGAGTTATGTTTGGCACGATAGGAGGCATACTAAAAGGCACAGTCGGAGGAAATGTTGGCGGGCCTGTTGAAGGACGTGTTATAGGTTGTTTAGGAGTATTAGGCAATATTGGAGGCATGTCATTCGGTACAGTCTGCGGAAACGTTACAGGAAAAGTTGGCTGAAAAAATGGAGGGAATACTGTCGCAGGCGGTCGGGGAATTGGATTTGGAAGGTGAAATGTTTTATTAGTGAATGGAAGAGGTTGCGGTGTTGAAAACGTAGGTAACCATGGTAGATTTGTTGTAGGCACATTAAGCGCAGGAGGTGTGGTAGCTCTTCTTGGCTGAGTAACTTCAATATAGGGCGGTAATTTAGGAGGTTTCGATTGTTGAGGATGTGGGTTAACAGGTGGAGATGATGTAGATGGTATAAAGAGTTGTACAGAAGGAACTGATGGCGGAACTGATGGGATTAAAGAAGAAAATGTTGCAACTGGAGGTGATAGTGAAGGAACAAAGGCAGGTACCGATGGGACAGATGGTCGAGCTGATGGAATAAAAGGAGGTACAGAAGGGACAGAGGGCGCGGCTGTCGGAATAAAAGGCGGTACAGAAGGGACAGAGGGCCAAGCTGTGGGAATAATAGGAGGTGCGGAAGGGACAGTGGGTCGAGCTGTTGGATTATAAGGAGGTACAGAAGGGACAGAGGGTCTTGCTGTGGGAATAAAAGGAGGTAAAGAAGGGACAGAGGGCCCGGCTATCGGAATAAAGGGAGGTTGAGATGGGACAGAAGGTCGGACTGATGGAACGAAAGAAGGTATTGGTGTCACTGAGGTTCGTGTTGTTGGAACAAATGGGGGTACAATTGGAGGAGAAGGTGGTAATGATGGAATAAATGATGTAACGGAAGGAACAAATGTTGGTTTTGTTGGGACTACTGGTGGTTGAGTTTTAACTGGAGGAACTATATAAGGTGGGAAAGAAGTATTATGCGGGGTTTTAGAAGTAGATATAAACAATGGTGGTAAAGACAGTCTTCGAGGTGGAAAAGTCGGATTTAATGGAACAAATGGAACTATTGAAATTGAAGTTGGAACGGGTGGTATTGGAGTTGTTCCTGGTAGACCATGGGGCGAGTTAGTATCGATCACTTTCGTTTGAAGTGTTGTTGTCTGTATTTGAATAGTGCGTTTTGGTGTCTGTGTTGGTTTTTGTGTCGGTGGGATGAAGAATTCTCGAGTTGCAGGGACTGAAAACAAAAATAGAAGTGGATTTTATAAAAGAGTTAAGTTCGTTCACTCTAAAGAAAGCCATTATTTTACACAGTGTTCTCCGTTAGTTGAAAACATGTTGCTAGTATTATATTATATTTATTCTATTTTTACAGTTTTAAGTCTGTTTTTTTTTTATATTAGAACATTCTTGCAACATGTCCTTTATCAAAGCTAAAAAGTTTTGCTCGTTTCTGGAAAAAGTAGAATGCATTTGAACTTATCTTTGCAATTAATTCACTATCTATATAATTATACATTTAAATACTATATTGCTATATTGTTGTTTTTTTCTTTTTATCAGATAGTTTGGGGGTTTGTATATTTACTCAGCAATTGTCTAGCATCTTTACTTAATTTCTTTGCTCAACTATTTTTTTGTACTGTGGAATAATACTCTTACCTTTTTTAGGATCTAGTACAAATCTGCAACAATGTCCTGCAATGCACAGACTGTCTAATGGGCAACCAGAGTCAGATCTGCATTGAGTATTGCCGACAAGTCTGTAGCCATTCGGACAAATTGGTGGCTGTACTTCTGGAATAAAACACACTATATTGATAAACATTTACATGATTATATGCTCATTTATTGTTATGGAGTACTTTAAGACGTTTCTAATACTTTCTTAATTCCCAACTTACTTACAGGAAATAACGTAAAAATGAGCTCACTGATTAAACTTAATTAGATTAAGCTGTTTTATACTTTGCATCATTGAAGAGAATCAGTTTTGAAACAATGTGGGTCACTTTCCTACTTTTACAGTTATCCACTGCGTAGATCATTTTCAGATAACAGGTAACTCAAAACCAACTAAACTTACCAGTCTTTTTCTATTACAAATTATTCTTTGCTATGTTTTACTCTTTGCTATTTTATATTTAATGTTTAATCATTTTGCCAAATTCAAAACAATTATATCCGAAATACATTTGTTATGCTTTAATGTTAAATGGGTGAACACATAACATATTTTCTTCAAAAAGGGGCATACATGGAAGAACATGTCTCTTCGTATTAGAAATCGTCTCTAAACTAGCACAGTTACGGTAATAATCAAAGCACTGAATGTACTGATGGGGAGGCTATGAGAGAATGTTTCAGACTTATAGTTTCTTTTCTTTTTGCTTAAAATATGCTACCAAAATAAAAAGATATGCACATTGCGCTATTTATCCTTACTGTTGTGTTCAACCATTCATATATATGGTTAATGTGGTTGACTATTCATTTTGTTAATATTCCAGAACATTTAATTGAGGTCTACATTCGGACTGTTAATCATGCAAATTTTGAAAAACCTAAACTGTCAATAATAAATGACATACCAGCAAGTATGACGACTGTTCATTATCAGATAACAATAACATCTTACAACTGACGGTTCCTTATCAAAATATTCTAGGACTGTTCATCATAAATACTTTATGTCATTTTAATATTATTGAATGATAATAACATCTGCAAGTGATGCAACATTTTTATTGAACATAAAAATTATACACGTTTAGATGTACCATAATTGAGATCAATAAGATACTGTCTTGTGATGAGTATTAATATTCATGCTCTACGGAAAGAAGGTTGTCTTCTCCAGAAGCAAATCTCGAATAAAATCACGTTTCAGAAAATTAATTCCATTTCATTACTGACGGCGTCGGATAATATTAAAGCTAAATATTTTCTTTGAAAAAATACATCTCTGCAAAGCTTATTCAAAACTGAATCAACCCAAGTGAAAATTGATCGGGAAGTTTATATCTTCTTTTTTTACCGCCAACACTCAACCAACTTATGGTAGTTAATCGATAGATTCTACGTGTATTTTTAAACCTCACTAGCTTGAAATATATACTGCGGAAAATCTGTTTGTTAACAGGGTGTGCGGTTATTACGTAGGGTTTTCCCTGTCGACCATTTCCCGCAAATAGATGAGAACATCGAAGCCGTCAGTGCTATGAATGGTGTTATAAATGGCGTGTTTTGGAAGTTTTTGTTGAAACTTCTCCAAATCCCTCCAGAGGCGTGCACGTCGCGGAGAAGGCACACGGAAGGTCATAGTCAAGTCATCATAAGTACCAGAGGTGATTGGTTGACCTGTCGTGACTTACTCTGGAGGTTTGGCGCTAATAGATACCGTTTTTGTTGTCGTCAGTCAGAAAGTTGATGCCTTGACGGTATTGTCGTCTCCTTTACCACCAAAGAACGAAGAATGGGCTTCCAGGAAGAATCTGCTTGAAAAAGACGTCCCAGATGCTATAATCTCGGACATATGGTTATTCCGGCGCCGAGTATAAATAAACTTAAAACACACACACTTTTTTGTTGAAAACAAAACAACAACACATTTTCTGTAGTAATTTTTCAAGTGTTGTAAAATGAATAAGAAATTCCTCTTATGCCGCCCATTATTTTTAGAACACAACCATAAAAGTTCTTTTTTTTTTATTTTTCAAATAAACATTAATCACTTCAGCGCGCGCAAATATCGGTTTCAAATTAATTTATTAATACTTATTTCGTAAGATATGTTAATGACTTCCCGATGCTCGACTGTAAGTAATTTGTATATGTATGCGGGTTTTTTTTTTTTTTTTTTTTTTTGTTTTTTTTTTTTTTTTTGTTTTTTAATTAAAGCTTCTTATTCTTTAATATATTTTATGTATCTCATAATCTGTATTGAAAATTTGAATTTTATTACACATGGACTATCAAATTATGATGTATGCCCTAGAATTGAATAAACTTTCTAATTACACAATACGGGGTCATACTGATCTTTGCGTCTTTCTCTGAAATAATTATTTCCTTGTTAAAACATATTTGACCACATATTTCTGTCAATTAACTGTTCACTTTTCTTCCGATTTTGTTGTACGGAAACACATGTTTCTATTTGTGTTTTCTAATCAATTCGAATCTATAATCAGTTTAATGGGATCACCACCGGGTAAACGACTACTAGGTACTTTGGTCATGTTTTTAGCACAAATATTTAAATGTTTCTATTGGGATTAAAATGAGCAAAACTAAACAACTGTTTGTATAAATTCCTGACCTGTCTAATTCTAATTATGAGATTAGTGAATATATAAGACTTTCACTACAAAATATTCCTAAACAAAAGAGCACATGTTTAATTTATTCCTATACAAATAAAAGATCAGAGTAGGGATCTGTCAATTGCCAAAGATACTTTTATGTTAAAAGTTTGATTAATGAATTATGTAAGATGAAAATATAAGTATTGCTTTTTTTATTTTTGCTAATGTAAAATGTAATATTGTGCTGGAATTTTGTCGGAGGTCCTTAGGGGTTTTGTAGTTAAATAGTTTTTTTTCGGCGATAATGGTTAAAGAATATAATGTTTTCAAACTATATGTTCATCACCATCAGTGAATTTTTAGTTAAATGTATGCAAAATATTCACTAAACAGCTATATGATTTAGCGGTTTATGAGCGTTTTCCGCGTACAGCCTCCTGGGGTGTACAAATGAGTTAGTTTTCCTTAGTTATCACGCAAGCATGATCCATGTCTCTGATGTAAGCGACAGTTTACAATAATTTGTCTTTAAAAAATATTAAGGACTATTAATAGTTTATAACAACAAAAGAACATGCATGAAATTGAGAATACGGTGTTGCAACGTTCTAGTTAATGACCCGTCATAAACAGTTGGTCGCTGCGTAGTAATTGGAAAATTGTTATCAAAAATAATAAAGAATATTTGCCACTGAATTAAAGCATTTACTTATTTTCATTTATGCTTTTTGTTAAAAAAATATTGATAAAGTTATTATTTTATAGGGTTTTCATACCAGAACTATTTATTACAGACGTACGTATGCCTAAACCTGATTACCGCGGCAGTATGACGTCACGGAGTAGTGATTTAAACAAAAATCAAGAATTTTTCAGAGAATTATTATCTTTACAAATTGCAGATATGAAATTAAAGAATGAAAATATTTTCATATTGTATATGTCTGTGATGAGTGATGAGTCAGCTTAGAAAAAATCAAGGTACTATTTTTTGACCTGATTACCGCGGCAGTATGACGTCACGGAGTAGTGATTTAAACAAAAATCAAGAATTTTTCAGAGAATTATTATCTTTACAAATTGCAGATATGAAATTAAAGAATGAAAATATTTTCATATTGTATATGTCTGTGATGAGTGATGAGTCAGCTTAGAAAAAATCAAGGTACTATTTTTTGACCTGATTACCGCGGCAGTAAGATTTGACAGACGGTTATTAACATTGGGTCGGCATAGCCTCCCCAAAAATGATGCAAAAACAATAGACTAAAGATTAAGAAGAGCAAAAGACGGTCACTGAACTCGCCACCTTTGGGCATCCCAAAGAAGAGACGCTTAACGGTACGGGAAAATCAAATGCTGTGTGTTACAAGCTCTGATACTTTTCTAATTTTCACAATATTCAATCAACTTCAAAAGATGTATTTTTTATACTACATTGCATTTAAAAAATGAATATAGTATATTTACATACCTAGCTCAATTTTCCTAATCCTTGTGCAGCAAATTCCGGAAACACACACGCCATTTCCGGGACAAGTGCCGAAATCACATTGAAGGTCAGGTACCCGGGTATAATTGTGCGGACAACTTGGTATGCCAAGCGGAGTTGGTGGCCGACAACAAATACCGGACACACATCGACTTCCGGTAGGACAATGTTGTCTGAGTCCACAATTGATGTTCGGGATAGGTGTATATTCTGTCGGGCACGTACGAACTGGATTTACTGTAAGGACAATAAAAGAAATACGACACCCAATATTTAAAGACTTGTAATAAAAAAACACACATATTTTTCCCATTGTAGTTAGCTTCAATGTGAAATGAATGTTGTATGTAATAAAATGTGATTATATAATATAACATGTAGACCTATATTGTAAAATTGTAGTATTAAAGCATTAGAACGATTATAATATCTTTTATTTTCTGCCACTTGTTATGTGGATTTTCATATAAATTCAATTTTATAGCTCTGACAATAATATGTATATGACCGATGCGATGTGTGCGCCTTGCATTACATTTTAGCAAACAACCAACGGGAAATTATATAATGGGAAATATGTAGCATGCAGCACATTTAAGAGCTACATCTGCAACAAATACAAAAATAATTTTTTATTTTAGATTACTTATTCATGAGGTTTATTATCCAATAAGATTATTTGAAATTCAAACAAACCTTCATTTGTACAACACAGTCCAGATAAGCACTGACTGTGGCCAGGACAACCAAGAATGTGATCACATGTTAATCCGGGTATTTCGTGTAGTCCACGTGGGCATGACGTCATATGAACAAGTGATGGTTCTGAGAAGTGAAAAATGTTTAATATTCAATGTGTAATATTTAAGCTATATTTATTATTGCAAGAACAATGTGCATGAATTAATAAGTATTTTCATACTTTACACGTTTTAAATGTTTTTAAAAATGTTCAGTACATACATTTGAAAATTAATTAATATCCTTTCGTTCGAATGTGTACGTATGCATGAAATAATGTTAATAATTTGGACTTTTTTTGTGTATTGCTCCATGTTCTTCTTAGAGGTCATATTTGAATCAAACAATGAAAAATGCGTCCCATGCCATTTATTTTCCTAATCATTAGCGCACAATATCTTAATGCACAACGTATGAAATGTGCTAACAAAAAGCATACATTTTTCACGCGTGTTTTATAAACATCCGGCAGTACAACAATGAGATATATTATACCCTTTATTCTAACCTTGACTTTTGACTTGTTAATCAAAACGGGAAAAGAAAAGTCAGTTTTGCATACATAAATTTAAGATTGTTAATGATACTTCTGACTATTATGTTTGCCTTTACGAATGTAAAAAGTCATCACAAAATAGACCCCAGGTATTGAAGAAAATATCTTTCATCATGGTGGACTTTTGAGGAAAATAGTCCCCACGTATTGAAGAAAATATCATTTTTGAAACTAGCTATATGTCTCAAAACTATGAATTGGTATTTTATTAATGAGTATGCTTTCATAGTATTTGGTAGTTTTATTAAATTGTATATTATTTTCTTTTGTCGTTATTGTTTTTTTGTTGTTTTTTGTTTGTTTGTTTTTTTTTTTTTTTTTTTTTTTTTTTTTTTTTTTTTTTTTTTCACAAAAAAATTTGTACTTACCGATGTGAGGGATAAGAGGTCTTTGTGTTAATACTTCTGGTGGTTTTGTTGGTGGGTACGGGGTTTGTGGTGTTGTAGGCGGACTAATAAATATCGGTGGGTTTGTCTTCGGTACTTCCCGCACTGGGAAAGTAGGCGGTACCGTTTGGGGCGGTCTTTTTGGCGGAATATTGACAGTGACAGGCGGTCTACTGGATGGAATAGGTGATGGTGGTCGCTTCTTAGGCGGGACTGGTGGTTTGGATACCGGTTTTTCGGGATGACAACACTTATAATCGAAACACACAGACCTGCCTGGACAGTGTGAATGTAACCCACATTTTACTCCCGCCAGCGGGAAATAGTTGGATGGACACACAGGCCGGTGCTCTGAAATGAATATGATAAAAGCATTTAGTGTAATGATTTATAAAAACAAAATGAAAAGCTACTTTTAATGCAAAGCATTTTAATAATTTGTTATCGTAATTGTATTTCGACAAATATTATATAAAAGAGTGGTTAGAGTTTCCATTTACCATATAAAGTTTCTATGTATAGCTACAACTAAGTTGTTTAATGCATTGTATAATATACAAATGCAAAAATACACCTGGAAATAAGTTAAGCACACCCCTGAAATCTAAAATTGGTTGTGATTGAAAACACTGTCATGAGATGATGACTTAATTGAGCTAAGTAATAGTCATTTGATAAGTAGCGATACCAATTTTGTAATCATAAACCAGTAAATTTTTGAGTTTAATATATTTTTGACCAAATTATCGAAGCATGAGCAAATGTGTTGTTTTTACCAAAACTGCAAGTGTTGAATTATATAAGTAGGGTGTTGGAGCGTTTCCAAAACATTTACTGGTGGATATTTTTGGTATATTTATGCTGGTTTATGAATACTAAATTTGAATCGCTATTTATCAAATTACTATTTCTCAGCTCAATTAAATCGACATCTCGAGCTTTTAATCACAACCAATTTCAAATTTTCAGGGTGTGCTTAACTTATTACCAGGTGTATATATCATCAGCTTTCAGGAAAGGGTCGCGAAGTAGATTCGTTGGCAGCTCAGTTTATTCATGGTTGCTGTCAACCCACTTTTATTCTATTCAGTATGGGTTTTGTGTCTCTGATATTTATATATATTTAATACCGGATTATGTATCTCACACATACAAACAATATCCATATATAATTCTGCCATGGTTAGTTGTCAAACTACCAACATAATTATTATTCCTGTTCACAATTTTATCTATGTGAAATCACAATTTCGTGATTTCATTTTTATGAATTTGCGATTTCAACTTCACGACTTCAACACATGAATTCAAGATTTCAATTTTGATATGAAATCGCGTGAAGATGAAATCGTGAATTTGTGAGTTCCATATATTGAAAACGTAAATTACCGAAGTTAAAATTGTGAATTAACAAAGATGAAATCAGGATTTCATGAAGTTGAAATGTCTCCGCCGGTAATTCGTAAAACTATACTGCTTTACACCTTTCTGCTTCAGAATTTTTTTAAATATTATTTCTCAAAAACATGTTAGTTTTGGTTTACTTTTATAGTTTTCAAAAAGATGCTCATTGGCTAATTATTTGAACCATCTTTTTTCTTCTTTTGCTTATCGGACAATTCATACAGTTATAGTCATTTAGTATTTTGCACGGAAGTCAATATAAACTTTGTCTACATGTTGCTACTTTCTTGACAAATACTTTCAGAATTAGTGATACTTTCTTTACGTAACAAGAATCTAACATGGTATGAAAACTATTATTTTCACTATCATTATATTCATGATTGCCTTTTCTGAAGAAGCAAAAAGTTATTCGTTTTAAGGCATAATATGCCTTCCTACATTAGTACAAAACGACAATTAAAAACAGTCTGGTAAGTAAACTTTGAATAATGTTATTGACTGTCCAAGTGACGTAATGTTATGCTAATATTTTGTGATTTTAGCAACTCATTATTCTTACAGCTGTCCGTATTTGTGATTATGACAACTAATTATTCTAACATTTCTCTGCCAATTAACATTTGAAAATTTACTTGTAATGGCAGAAACCAGAACAAAATAAAACAATGTACAAGCTTTTTTGTGTAATACTGTTATACAAAATAATTCATACACGGCTACAAATGTTTCCTTGCAACAAAACCAGTGTATTTGTTTATATAGTTTTCTTTTAACATATTCAACTTACATAGAACTTCTTTTGAAGTAATCAAATATATTTTGTTACAAAATGTAACGTCCGAATCAGTTTCCTTTACAATATAACAAGAGAAAGCGGTTTGCGCGCGTGCCAAATAGTCCGTTTTACCGCTAGAAAATAGCCATGAAATATTTTTGGCACGTGAAAGAACCAGGAGAAGCTTCTGCAATTCTGCATCTATCTGTATCTGTATCTTGCCCTATCCTCCAAAAGACTTAAACGACTATTTCTCTTCTGGAGGACTCGCCCATTTGGACAATAATATAAATAAACGCATATGCACAAACAATTAATTACAACTTATTGGATCTTAAACACATTTCAATTAAAGATAAAAATGTGAAACTTTGCATCAGGATAAACAAAACAGTTACAAAAAGAAAAGAAAATGCGTTGTTGACTATATATTAAACTGTGTGATTTATGTACATTAATCAAACTTGATTTATGTGCGTGTGAAGTACATGTCTATTCTGCAATATAAACGATCATAAATGACATATTGCACGACATCTTTGTTCTAACTGTACATCAAATCTTTAATGTACTTACATAATAAAAAACATATGTGTGACCTGCGTGACCCGCATGACCTTACATGTATATACTTTATATGGTGTCTAGATCACAAACATGCATTTGTTTCAAATATAATAAATAAATAAATATATGCACTTTTATTTTTTATTTTGACATTTTAAGATAAATAAAACATAGCAAAATTAAGAAAAATAAAGAGTAGAGAACTGTACGTATTAATGTTAAAGGCACATTATGCCTCAGAAATAAACATTTTTTTACTTCTTTACAAAGGACAAACTTCAATATTAAAACGTTTAAATAATTGTTTTAGAGAATGTTAGATACAAATCATCTTACAAAAGGAGCAAAATATGTAAAGAGAAAGATTGCTATAAAATTTGCGAAACGTCAACAAAGAAGAAATCTGACTTCTATACAAAATACTACGTTCTACATGTAATTGCAAAACAGCAGCAAATGAAAAAAGTGGTTCAGTTAATTTGCAAATGACTCATTTTTAAGAAAAAATGACAGGACACCGAAAACTAAAAAGCCTCTTAATTTCATAAATCGTTTGACGTTTTGCTTTTCAAATATTTAAAAATTGGATACTTACTTTTCCATCCAATATCTTATACAGATTTTTATCCTATTATTATTTCATTTTCAACTTATTATTCGGTGGATTTACTCTTTTCATTACTGATTTCTTAAATAAATTTGAACATCTTCCAATCTCGATAAGAAAAATATATATTTGTTTCGTTTTAAGGAAACTATAAACATTATACTGGCTGAATAGTGAACAGTGCAGGCCATGATCAGACTTCTCAGATAGCAAAGCTGCATGTATATTCAGTGCCGCCAACAGGCTTAAGATAAAAAGTAAGATGGCTTTGCATTTCCAAGCAAGTACTAGTTTTTGTTGATGTTATAACACTTAAAAAGCTTACCTGGTGCTAATTATTTTGACTTAGATATATTTTTTGTTTACATGTGGCATAATTTATCGTAGAAACAAACTAACATCCACACAATTCGGTAACAGAAAAGACCGAACAATGGCGACTGGGTGGATGTCCGTATTCAAAGGACGTTAACCGTTCAAACACCTTTGAACTATAATATACAAAAGAAAGAATGTATTCATTTTGCAGCCATTCTTATTGTTTAACCCTTAGTCTGAATGTTATGTTGGCTGATTTGGTACATTGCGCGTTGCGTTGTCGATAGCGACAACACAACCTATAACGTTATCGCTTTTTCCAACTACAACACGACAAACGAGGCGTTGTCGCGCTTTTGTCTTGTAGTCCTGTCTCTAGCAAAGCACGCCAAACGGCACGTTGTCGTGATGTCGCCTTGTCGCTTGGCTTATGAGCCAATCTTTTGATTTGAACCAACAACATGACATCGCGGCAACACGCCGCACGACAACGCGCCGTTTGGCGTTCATCGTAAGCGACATACGACAAGATGTAAGTCCGACAACGCGCCGTTTGGCGCTTTGTCGTGTTGTTGCTAGCGCAAACACGACGCACAAGCTTTCAAAATCACCCCCATAGAATGTGGCAACAAATTTTACCTCAGTCTGATTATAGTTTGCACAGGTCGCTATTCTGACAGTATTTATTTTGAAAATGTCCCTAAAAATGATAAATGGTTTTGGTCAGATAAATCTTTTTGGATATCCGTGCAAAGTCGTCTGGTCATGGTTTCTTCTTCAATGCGTTTGTTCTTTTACAATCCCTAAAAATGATTAATGGTTTTGTCTCGATTGTGAGATGTGCAAGCCCATTTGAGATATTAATCTAAGTTAGGAATGAACAAGCATTTTTTCAATGCTGTTAATAATCAAGCATGTTTTCTTTTCATTTAATTCAAATTAGCTCAATTGTAATGAATGCAATGTTGAGGCTTTTGTAGAATACACAAATCTGTTATAGATATGGATGATTTGTCCAATTTACATATTCACGTGGATTACTTTGATTTAAGCCCGGGTACAAAGCCAATTTCTTCAGTTTTCATTGTTTAGATTTTTGGTTATAGTAAGACGCAAAAAAAGAAAAAAAAAGTATCCGGTGCATTATGTAGAACCAAGTTTCTGAAGTGTATTCATTTTTATGAGGAACAGAGATTGCATGGGTTGTTTGGATGTGGGTCTAAGCCCTACTGGAAACCAACATTTTTGGGGAGGCTATGCCGACCCAATGGTAATAACCGTCCGTCAAATCTTACTGCCGCGGTAATCAGGTCAAAAAATAGTACCTTGATTTTTTCTAAGCTGACTCATCACTCATCACAGACATTTACAATATGAACATATTTTCATTCTTTAATTTTATATTTGTAAAGATAATAATTCTCTGAAAAATTCTTGATTTTTGTTTAAATCACTACTCCGTGACGTCATACTGCCGCGGTAATCAGGTTTAGGCATACGTACGTCTGTAATAAATAGTTCTGGTATGAAAACCCTTCAAAATAATAACTTTATCAATATTTTTTAAACAAAAAGCATACATGAAAATTTATAAGTAAATGCTTTAATTTAGTGGCAAATATTCTTTATTATTTTTGATAACAATTTTCCAATTACTACGCAGCGACCAGCTTTTTATGACGGGTCATTAACTAGAACGTTGCAACACCATATTCTCAATATCATGCATGTTCTTTTGTTGTTATAAACCATTAATAGTCCTTAATATTTTTTAAAGACAAATAATTGTAAGCTGTCGCTTACATCAGAGACATGGATCATGCTTGCGTGATAACTAAGGAAAACTAACTTATTAGTACACCCCAGGAGGCTGTACGCGGAAAACGCTCATAAACCGCTATATCATATAGCTGTTAGTAAATATTTTGCATATATTTAACTAAAAATTCACTGATGGTGATGAACATATAGTTTGAAAACATTATATTCTTGAACCATTATCGCCGGAAAAAAACTATTTAACTACAAAACCCCTAAGGACCCTCCGACAAAATTCCAGCACAATATTACATTTTACATTAGCAAAATAAAAAAGCAATACTTATATTTTCATCTTACATAATTCATTAATCAAACTTTTAACATAAAAGTATCTTTAGCAATTGACAGATCCCTTCTCTGATCTTTTATTTGTATAGGAATAAATTTAAACATGTGCTCTTTTGTTTAGGAATATTTTGTAGTGAAAGTCTTATATATTCATTATTAGAATTAGACAGGTCAGGGATTTATACAACCAGTTGTTTAGTTAACTATGCTCATTTTAATCCCAATAGAAACATTCAAATATTTGGGGTAAAAAACATGACCAAAGTACCTAGTAGTCGCTTACCCGGTGGTGATCCCATTAAACTGATTATAGATTCGAATTGATTAGAAAACACAAATAGAAACATGTGTTTCCGTACAACAAAAATCGGATGTAAAGTGAACAGTTAATTGACAGAAATATGTGGTCAAATATGTTTTAGCAAGGAAATAATTATTTCAGAGAAAGACGCAAAGATCAGTATGACCCCGTATTGTGTAATTAGAAAGTTTATTCAATTCTAGGGCATACATCATAATTTGATAGTCCATGTGTAATAAAATTCAAATTTTCAATACAGATTATGAGATACATAAAAATTTTAAAGGATAAGAAGCTTTAATTAAAAAAAAACAAAAAACAAAAACATAAACCGCATACATATACAAATTACTTACAGTCGAGCATCGGGAAGTCATTAACACATCTTACGAAACTTTAATTTGAAAACGATATTTGCGCGCGCTGAAGTGATTAATGTTTATTTGAAAAATAAAAAAAAAAGAACTTTAATGTTTGTGTTCTAAAAATAATCGGCGGCATAAGAAGAATTTCTTATTCATTTTACAACTTTGAAAAATTACTACAGAAAATGTGTATTTGTTTCTTGTTTTGTTTTCAACAAAAGTGTGTGTGTGTTTTAAGTTTATTTATACTCGGCGCCGGAATAACCATATGTCCGAGATTATAGCATCTGGAACGTCTTTTTCAAGCAGATTCTTCCTGGAAGCCCATTCTTCGTTCTTTGGTGGTAAAGGAGACGACAATACCGTCAAGGCATCAACTTTCTGACTGACGACAACAAAAACGGCATCTATTAGCGCCAAGCCTCCAGAGTAAGTCACGACAGGTCAACCAATCACCTCTGGTACTTATGATTACTTGACTATGACCTTCCGTGTGCCTTCTCCGCGACGTGCACGCCTCTGGAGGGATTTGGAGAAGTTTCAACAAAAACTTTCAAAACACGCCATTTATAACACCATTCATAGCACTGACGGCTTCGATGTTCTCATCTATTTGCGGGAAATGGTCGACAGGGAAAACCCTACGTAATAACCGCACACCCTGTTAACAACAGATTTTCCGCAGTATATATTTCAAGCTAGTGAGGTTTAAAAATACACGTAGAATCTATCGATTAACTACCATAAGTTGGTTGAGTGTTGGCGGTATAAAAAGAAGATATAACTTCCTGATCAATTTTCACTTAGGTTGATTCAGTTTTGAATAAGCTTTGCAGATATGTATTTTTTCAAGAAATATTTAGCTTTAATATTATCCGACGCCGTCAGTAATGAAATGGGAATAATTTTCTGAAACGTGATTTTATTCGAGATTTGCTTCTGGAGAAGACAACCTTCTGTCCGTAGAGCATGAATATTAATACTCATCACAAGACAGTATCTTATTGATCTCAATTATGGTACATCTAAACGTGTATAATTTTTATGTTCAATAAAAATGTTGCATCACTTGCAGTTGTTAATATCATTCAATAATATTAAAATGACATAAAGTATTTATGATGAACAGTCCTAGAATATTTTGATAAGGAACCGTCAGTTGTAAAATGTTATTGTTATCTCATAATGAACAGTCGTCATACTTGCTGGTATGTCATTTATTATTGACAGTTTAGGTTTTTCAAAATTTGCATGATTAACAGGCCGAATGTAGACCTCAATGAAATGTTCTGGAATATTAACAAAATGAATAGTCAACCACATTAACCATATATATGAATGGTTGAACACAACAGTAAGGATAAATAGCGCAATTTGCATATCTTTTTATTTTGGTAGCATATCTTAAGCAAAAAGAAAAGAAACTATAAGTCTGAAACATTCTCTCATAGCCTCCCCATCAGTACATTCAGTGCTTTGATTATAATTGTACTTTCTTTATTAAAAAATGGTGTGAAAGACGTTTTAATTTATTTTTCTTATTTTCGTCTAAAACTAAGTCGTTGAGGCACGAGAAATGTTTAACGAACAGTTAAATATGGTTTAAATGAACGTTATTAAGGATAGTTTATACGAAATTGACTGTCAACAATTTTCAAATTTAGTCATTTTCAGTGGATGAAAAGGAGGGCAAAGAATAAAAAAAGATGAGAGATTTAATAGTCATATCTGTCAAGATAATGTTTTATTTCATTTTTTTTCTTGGACAGGGAGATACTTTATTGTTAATTGTTTTAAAAACTTCAAACGTACATCGCTTCTTTTACGGTCACTAAAACCACACATATTATTTTTTAAAAAATCAATATGACAGCAGACCAACGTTTATTTAGACAAATCTTACTATCAATTATCATGGTAAACGACATATTGACAAATAATGACCCAGTGACGTCACATGTGGATGGAATTTAAAAAAACCTCAGTGACACGCTTTTGTACGGTGACATTTTCCACACTTTTTTTCCAAGACTTAATTAGTTTTTACGAAATATTAATTCGTTTTTACAAAATAATAATTCGTAATTACGAAATATTAATTCGTAAAAACGAAATATAATTCGTAATTACGAAATATCAATTTGTTTTTACGAAATATTAATTCATAATTACGAAATATTAATCCGATTTTACGAAACATTATTTCCAAATAACGAAATATTAATTCGTAATAACGAAATATTACTTCGTTTTTACAAAATATAATTTCATAATAACGAAATATCAATTCGTAAAAACGAAATATTATTTAAGTCCAGGGAAAAAAGTGTGGAAAATGTCACTTGAGGGGGGCTCGTTCTTGTGGTATTGGGCGATCAACAATGGCTCATGTAAAATACTGCAAAATCATTATAATCCGTGCGGCACATTTTTCGTGGTTTTCATTGATTGGTTAATCATCTTATTTAAAAACTAACAAAATTCCATCTCGTCTGTCGAATTATTATATTTTATTACATGATTTCAATTGACAACCCACAAAAATGTCCGTTTTTTTTTTGCAAAACCCCACGAAATGTATATATAGTATCTCTATTTTTGCACCGGTCTCTTTCATCAGAAATAACAAGATCTCTTCGAGGGGAGTCACTTATATGGTTTCCGGTAGAAGCTGTTAACGTACAGATATCACACAAATATCTTCAACTTTAATGTTTAGCATTTATTATTTAATACTGTTCTTTTTTATTTGCTTCCTAGATATCAACGAAAAAAACGCAAGGAAATAGGACGCATACATCTTAGAACTTTGTTTAAAAGTTTTTCTTCACTGCTGAGAAATAAGAAAAAACTGTATGACAATAATTAACACCCGATGAGCAAATAGTTTCAAATAAGATTTCTAAATTCCCAACAAAAAATGTATCATGCAATGAAAGTTATATTAAATTATATTAAGTTGAAGTATTGGATTTAAAGATGTCCAATATGGCGTCCCTTTACACGCCAATGTCTGAATTATATTCGATAACTTTATACTTATTATTGTCAAATACTAAGGTCTTCTACTTACTTGGCATAGAGCAGCACGTCCCTTTTAAACAGATACTTCCTGGATTACACGGAAAGTTCAAAGAACATTTGCGCCCTGGGATACTTCCGGTTGGGCACGTGAACTGTGTCGTCTGGCAACAGACTCCATTTAAGCATTTAAAGCCACGTGGGCACTTTGTGCCGTAATTATTGCATTTTGGACCCTGTAAAAGTCCTTTAGGGCATAACTGCCGTGCTGGGCAACATACGCCGCAAAATATTTTGTCATATTGGTATAAATAACGGTTTCGGATACACTCAAAGCCCTGTCCACAGTCGTTGAATTGTATATCCGGTCTGCATCTAATTTTAGAATATCCACCGGAAGGGCATTTTTGTAACGGAAGTCTTTGATGTTCTTCAAGAAAATATGGACCATACGTGCAGTTCACAACTGAAACAAAGAGATGAAAACTAATTAAATCATATAAAAGCTGCAGTCTGCATGCAACGGATGTTTGTTTATTTTCTGTAATATACTTTGCTGAAATAGATAAGCCTGTTCTTCTGGTTGATGGAAAATGTTTTATTTTGTCACGAATGATGTCATCGGATGTCAAAATGTTGAATTATGAAGAGGAAATGTGTAAAAAAAATAATCACGTTTCAATTATAGAATTAAAAAAGTCATGTTAATCATACAGTTTCCACAACTACACTCATTTGACATATACATGCACTATCTTTTGCCACTTTTCCTCCGTTAGCAGTTAGTATAATTATGGCAAATAAGTATTTTGTATGGAAGTCAAAATACCACTGTGTTTACATTGAGCTACATTACTGTACGTTCAGAGCTCTAATTCCAGTATTTAAACTTGTAGCATGCTCTATATTAGTGAAACATTACTTAACAGTGTTTGACATTTCAGAAGAATAATTTAGAAAATGTAGATTTCTGAGGCATAATGTGCCTTTAAATCAAATGATAATTCTGATACCAAGAAACAGATGCCTTAAATAACAAACGACTAAACCAATTGCTCGAAATGTCACAAACATAAGCTTTATATTGGAAAAGATTTTTAAAGATAAATTATTCAAACGTGTGACAGACCGGGTTTTTTTGCGATATAAACAAATTAAGAAAATATGCGGTGGCAAATATCTGTTAAGTATAATGAACCCTGTTTAGCGCAAAAAAGACATAAAACAGTAAAAAAAGAAAACAATATAAAAATCGTATCAACTCCCACATAAACAGTGTAAAGTAAATGTAAACATGCAAAAAATAAACGATAATCACATCTGCTTCGTCATTTACTGCCGCTTAAAAATTCTTATAAATATCTAGTTATTTTGGTGATTTACTATATTTAAATGTGTGCATACGTCAGTCAATACTTTGTTTTAAATGCTTTAAATAAATCGCTTTACCATTGTAAGTGTTTGCCTCTTACATGTGACGAAGTTAGTATCAATACGCGTAAAAATGTAGTTCCATGCAATTTAATGGAGATCAGGCTTTTAAAATGTGATCAAGTTAGGATAAAGGTTCCCTTATTGCTGTTTTTTATTTCGTTTTAAGCAAGCAATTATTTTTGTTTAGAAATATATATTTGACCAGGACTATGATCACACAGCTTGAAACTTGTTTGAATCACTTTTCATTGCTCTTTCTGGAGCCAAACCGGTTGTGATGTAATACATGCACGGGGATACATAAATATGACCCGTGCAGGGCTCGAACCTATTATTATTGTGTTCAGAGACAAACACTTAAAACACAAGGCTACCGGCTCACTCTGAACTTTTTATGTGTTTTTCAATGCATTTTTATTTCATCCTAAAATGATACAGAAAAACAGTATTATGGGAAATTAATGTTTGGGTCAAACATGACCATTTCTCAACTAAAGTGTTCATTCTTAATATGTTATTTTACATGTGGTAATTTATTTCAGAATTATTCTGTTTAGGATCAAAATGATGCGAAATTTAAATTTTTTTTCAATTATGGTGTAGCATTCTTAACATTTTAAAAACTATTGAATAACTCCAAATTTAGTAACAATATAAATAATGTGTTAAATGTTCTAGTACGTACCTGACATTAATAAAAACACTGCAATGGAGAGCCCAATCACTATTTTTGTCCACATGTTTGGCGTGTGCTTCTGTTGTGTCTAATTATATATCACAGGCAATTTTTGTTTTCAATCCAGAAACTAAACTACAGGATGAAGGCGAAATACCGATCTATCCGAACATCGGAACACTTTACAAAATTTTCAAACGTCAGTTTTCTCATAATTATCCAGTCAGTTTAAATGAAACAGTGTAAAAATATGTAAAATAATAATTCAATGATGTATTTTTTTCTAAGCAGCAAAGTGTATATTGAAATCGAAAAGATGTATAATTCTAAGTTTCTTTTTCAAATTAAATGTTAATAATCCTTGATCACAATGGTTTCGTTATGGTCTCCTCTAGAAACAAAGGCAATTGGTGTCACAATGTTCAACACAGCTGTTTTGACCATATTACACATTTTTTTATTAATGGTGTATTAGTCATTGTATTCCGGACATAAAATGATCACGTACATCAAACGGGAATTAATCACCCAAATCAGACAGTCAGCGTATAATCAAAATCTGTTTCACAAAGGTGCTTGCCAAGCGTTTTGATTAAACGGACCTAAGCTTTAACGGTTTTTCATTTTAAATCCACTTCAATGTCTAGGTCCAGATTCTTCAAAAGTAGTTTAACTTTGTCAATCCTGTATAAACTTTTCTATTTTCGTTGTATTTATATTTATATTTATTAAGGGAAAACACTTATCTTTCTATCAAAATCCGAAACTAACAAAGAATTCAACTTCGTCTCTTTCACAACTCAATTCAAATTTTAACAAAGTTTTCTTGTCAAAAATTCTGCACGGGTTCTATGCTGAATTTTAAAATCCAGAAAAAAATCCTTATTGATAAATTATGAATCACACCAAAAACAAAGTCACATACAATAACCCGTCATTAATAGATGAGAAATATGTGTAATAAACGCGGCAAAATAAGATGGACAAACATAGTTTTTATTGTCACAATTATATGAGGCCCGTCTGTCAACCGTAAGGACGTAATGTAATAAAAATAGAAATATTTGATAAAGAATTTACTTAGTAACATTTTATATATTTAATATCATAATGCCTGGCGTCCAGTGCGTAGTGCAAGTAAAGTTTTGTTTTGTTTTGTTTATTTATTTATTTATTTATTTATTTATTTATTTATTTATTTATTTATTTATCTAATTTATTTATTTAATTAATTTATTTATTTAATTTTTATTTATTTATTTATTTACTTTTTTTGAAAGTTTTTATTTATTTATTACTTGCTATTTTTTGTAGTTGATTGTATGTAGTTTTAGTTATGTAAAGATAAAGATAATTTATATTTGATATTTTCGGTTATGGAGCACTGGGAACCCGTACAATACATACACGTTCACGAACATCCGTGCATGATTTTCGGCAAAATCGGACATATAAGTTGAATCAAATAACTTTAATATTCTTCAATATAAGCTCCTTATGTACCATTGTCTACAGAGGGCATCAAAAACTACATCCATCAAGGACAAGAAATTCAAAGCCAATGACCTTGACCACTGGACCAATGACTTTGACCACTGGACCAGTGACCTTGACCACTGGACCAGTGACCTTGACCACTGAACCAGTGACCTTGACCACTGAACCAGTGACCTTAACCACTGAACCAGTGACCTTGACCATTGAACCAGTGATCTTGACCACTGAACAAGTGACATTGACCACTGGACAGTAAAGAACCCTAATTTAATATATTCTTAATAACGCTTTTTCGAGTTTTTTTTTAATGTTTGAACAGTTTGTACAAACTTCCCGCCAGTAAGGCTGTTGCAAAATGGCGGTTTTACCCAGAAGTCAGAGAAAGGACAAAGAATTGGGGCATATCTTTCTTCTCCAGTCCGCTGGTCACTTGTCGGTAATTTATTGACCATGATTCACATCCTCACGAAGTGTTAATAAAACGGTCGTAATTTTACAATTAACATCATCTATATTAAACGGTGTATGTGTAATGGCTAAACGTATGATTACCTAGCGCGCGCTTGTCGTTTTTATAGCGGTCACCGTTTGCATAGCTTTGACATAATAAAACCTGTCACTTTCCGTCACATAATTGTACTTGTTTGGCTTTAGCTTATGAAAAGGCGCATTTTGAATAATGCAGTTTGGTTGACGAAATTGACGTTTTCTCACTTAGGTTTACCGTCATGATTGAGAAATATATCCTGCGAGGAGAAAGCTTTCGCAGTTTCTTAAGCAGTTAAGATTACTTTGTTCTTTGACTACCACTTTAAAATTTTCACTAGAACCATACAGGCAACAAAACATTTTATAAAAATATACATATTCCTATAATAAAAGTGGTTTCTCCGGCTAACAAAAATCTACCAATATAGACATTATTCAATCTGATTAAAATTAGCTCAAAGTTAACGCTACGCATTAGGAACTGACGGACACCAATAGGAGATCACCCTTTCGTGATCCTTCAAATATTAACCAATCATCGGTGAGCTTTCATAAATTAGAAAGCAATGCGGTTTCCAATTTTAACCGCTTGAAAATCAATACTGAGTAGATTATAGTCACGATTTCGAGAACAAACATGGCATTGTTAATGTAGCCGGTACATGAACTGGCAAATATACATTATTTCCAGTAAATAAAAAGCCTGAAACATAAATTTGAATTTCTTTCATAGATCAGCTAAGGCACTTCAAACGGCAAAATGTAAAGAAGATAATTTAGAAATTAACTCACAGCAATAAATTAAGTTTATTTTTTCCTCTATTCTTATCTCGATTTCAGTGAAAAGCGTTGCAACACTTTTCAATTTGAGTAATTTTTCAAAATTAGAGTAATTCATTTGGAAAAATAAAGTCGACTAATCTGAAATGTGTATACATGTTTTCACTCCCATCACATCAACAAAATAAAACTCAGTGGAGTGCCTTTAATCAACATTTAATCAACATAAAGTAAATTTGTCCACAATGGAAGGGCTGTATTTAGTATCATACGTATAAACCACGAAATGATTATTTATGGTTGTTATAACACTTATAATATCCTCAACAGGTTCCTATTTCACACACAGTGTGCTAATTATAGATCAGATTATACACGCATTCTGAAAGAAAGATTATTTTAGCACCTTGCTTGCTGTTATCTTGAAACCAGTTCTTTCTTTCTTTCTTTTCTTTCTTTCTTTTCTTTCTTTCTTTCTTTCTTTCTTTCTTTCTTTCTTTCTTTCTTTCTTTCTTTCTTTCTTTGTCTTTCTTTCTTTCTTTCTGGTATTTTTTTTGACAAATATGTCCCTTCATCTTGGTGTAAATTAGAGTTTTTTATAATTTGGAACGTAGTAATGAAACTGTTTAATATTTGACGTCATTGTTATGTCATATATGAGAACACGTAATTACGAGAAACCGGTACGGAATGTGTACCGTAGATTCCGGCGATGATTTGAAATTGACCAGTTCAGCGAGAATACGTGTAATGAGAAAAAAGCTAGCTTACAGACCAAAAGTCTGGTTAATTTACGTTGCAACAATGAATAACAGCTCTAGTGTACACAAAAATACAATGTCCTCGTTAGAAGTTATCCTCAGAAAGATAGACAGACAAACGGACAGCACACACAAAATACCAGGGTATCATAAAGTGTTGATGAACAGACATTACCATGCTAGTGTCTGATATCACAATATTTATTAGGCAAGGCTAATCCTGATAAATTTTATAATATCAGTCACTTGTTTAGTTTTTTATCTATCATGTTTTAAATTTTGATATGCGTTTCTTTCTTTAAATTTCAGATGAAACAAAAACCTGTCAAGAACCTCTCGAGTTCATGCCGCGCGCAGTAATATATCAAGGTTCATATTTTAAAAAAAAAATAAGCCCAAATGTTTTTTTGTGAAATTTAAATGAAATGGACTTAAAAATCCAAAAATGTATTGGATTCAAAGTTTATATTAATTCATATCAATATTTTCAAACTAGTATAAGGTAAACTATTCCATAATCTTGATTTTATTTCGTTACGAATATTTGAACTTATATTTGACGGAAAATTGCCGCTTCGATGACACCGAACACAATAATACAAATACCCCCTGCTTAAAATAATTGTAAGGCTGTAACCTTAAATTACATATATAATAATCCGACCAAAGATCGAACATTTGACCTCCAGCACTTGGTGCCAGTGCATAGCTTCTTTTTCGGTCAAACTTTGATAAAATCAAATCATAAAGATAAGAGCAAAGTTTAATCACACAATGATTCATTTATTTATCTATTTGCGCCATTTTTTATGAAATTCTTTGCGGTTTAAATGTAATAAATTTGTCGTCTACTTTGAATGACCTGAAATGAACCGGATGTAAAATCAGTGAGGAATGGTTCGTGTGAATAAACATTGGAAAACCCACCTGCAAATATGTCATGTATGTTGTGAGACTTTGTTTACAAAATGTCAATTCTGGTACATGTAAAAGAAGGATGTTCTCAAAAAAATACTTTGAGTGTTGAAAACATTTTCCTAATGTAAACACCAGAAAATAAAGTAACCAATTTACGAGCATCTGAATATAAATTCTTTATCATTATTCTTTTCAATGTCGTCACAAAAGTAATCACCAATACAAAAAGCTCTACTAACATGCTCTGTTTCATTTCCGGACAGAAAGTGCGGTTACTCGGGTACGGTTAACTAATAAATACAGTCCTGCATTCAAGATAACGCATTGAGCATGAGTGGGTTCGAACAATGAAATGAAAATGTTTCCGAACTATATGTGACACAGCATGTTTTTGAATGTCATGCAACAGCCGAAACATTTAGAGTTGTTAACTTTTGAAGAAGAAAACAAAAACCTTGAGGGTTGTATGACGCACACTCTGATATGTTGTTTGCTTTGTAATACATTTATCTTTTAAAAGGTTTGTAAATCATATCCCGTGTTAAACTAGTTTTCCTATCCATGATTGAATGGTCTTTTCTTGGTTTATGTGATATTTTGCCGCTAAATTGGCAAGCATGTATATGGAAACATTTTAAAACTAAATATCAAAATCTTTGTGTTCAAGACAACCGTCAGAAAAAATAGCGAAAATTACAGACTCGGTACAATTAAAACTGTTACTTCGAGATATCAAAGATACGATAAATTATGGTCTTTACAACGACCCCCCCCCCCCGCCGCTTCCTCCCTCCCCTCCCTCCAGCACCATTTTAAGATATCTGAAAAGAGTAGGTCATTCTCGTGAGCAAGGGAATAAAAGATATATGGAAATATATGAAAATATATGAAAATCGCAAATTTACTTTTTACCGCGTCTGCTAATTAGATGCTGTGGAAAATATAACCTTTCTCAAGCTCTTTAGCATCGCCTGAAGCGGTGTTCAACCGTCAGCATTAAAAGTAGTAGGAACATAGATACCAAATATACAAACACTGATATGATTAATCTTAAAATAAAATAAATGCTACCAATGTTTGTTCATCCTTTGTTCGAATTATGCCATTTTACTTTTCTTTCAAAGGTTGTTGACTTAACGTAACGGCGGGTTTTACCGTTCTCAGATTGGCTATTAAATATGAAAACAATGTATGACTTTTCTCTAAAATATGGGCTTGAATATCACAACATATCTGTCTGATTTGAAAATAAAGTAAACAATTTTACATATCTTATGAGTTAATGACCGAAACAGCTGTTGCTTTGTTGAAATTGAAAGCAGGGAACTGAGAAAACGAAATTACGACGTCATCGTAAAGTCATTGATCCAACATACATAAAGTCATGAATTGTTATCATTAAAAGCTAAAAAATGAAAACGAAAACGCTTCGTCATTTGTCTTAAGAAATTATGTGTTGAAATACTTGTTTATAATTATGTAAGCATATCAGAATAATATTCCACAACTTTCAGATATGGCACTCGGTGAATAAGTGCTCGATTAAGTGACTCTTATCTTCGTATCTCTATATATACTGACCCATTGAACATGATCATCCGAGATTACAACGATTTTTTATTTTTCTATTTCCTTTATTACTTAGCTTATTCCTCGACCGCGGGCGGTCATTATTTTACAGCAGAAGAAAAATGATACCAATTTTTATTTTTTGTGCCGCGGCATTTCTCGGCGGTGCAAACGCAAATGGTATGTAGTTTTTGATACTATCAAACTTATCTTATATAATAATTTATTTTTTATGTTTTTAAATTAAACATTTGCCGTTTGTTTAAAATGAACGATATATATCTATCATGACGTTTTTTTGTAATGCTTTTAGAATACGGGTCAAGATAACTTTAAGAATTCCGTGTTTAACTTTTAAGCAAAAAAGTTAAGATAAAAGAAGTGTACAAATTTGGTATGCTTTGGATACGAAAAATTGTTTGTTGTTTTTTCTTTTCTTTCTTTTTTTTTTGTTTCTATTTTTTGTTATTTTTTGTGTGCATAAAACATGATAATTTGCTTTTAATTACTTCGATAAAGGCATTGAAACTTTTGCATCAAAAGCTAAAGCTCAAGATACTTTTAGCAATACAAAAACAAATAAACAAACAAAAAACAAGCAAATCGGTTTAGATTTAGATCATCAGTAATTTTCTGAACCTAATGCTTTTACAGTGTACTTATTTTTTGAAAGTGTTGTAGTGTATAGAGCTATAAATTTGCTTGCTGTAGTATATTTAATGATTGTTTGAATTTTGAGCCACAGATTTATAAAATATCTGCCTGTCTGAAAGAAATAAGATTGTACAAGTTCTAAAGAGTCAATGGCGCGCATTCACGAAATCATTGCAAAAATTGCTTAAAGACCTACTTAAAAAGCAGCATATTATTTTGTTGATATCTATATATAGCAGATAATGAATTGTTTCAGAACACACTATTGCTTTTTCCTCACATTGATGTCCATATATTTTCACTTTAAACCTAATCACCATATATATTTAAATAAATAGTCAAAAATTAATATCCAAACAAAACATTTCTATTATTTTATCAATATTTTAAATATTTATGAAAAATGTGCAATTTGTAGACCAATCCATTTAATGCAAGGATTAAATCATACAAAACATTAGAATTGTCTTCATAATTAGGAGTAAATGCAGAGGGTTTTTGACCTCCTTGTCATTTTTGGACGGGAGGGCTTTTATCCTGGGAAGTTTTTGTCCTTTTCCCCATTTATGAAATTAAGTTTTAGATAAATGTCTGGTGCTCCTATTTTAACCTGTTTCATACGAATTTTTGAACTACTACAAATATTTGGACAAGTCGTGATCTGTTGCGTTTGTAAAGAGAACTTATTTAGATAAGCATGTCCTAATTTGAGATCAGACTTTGCTGTGTACTGTACAATGTTGGTATTATGTAGTGCCTTATTTATAGAAAGGTCAGAGACCAACTTACATATGGGGAATGTTGTAGCTTATTTCGTTACATATATATAGCCGCCCAACCCCATTGCACTGTGCATCTTAGCCGATTGTATAATCGGTTGTTATTTTATATAACTCGAATCGCTTTGCGAGGTTTATATTGCAAACAACATTTTACGCAGCCATTATGAGTCATATAACGTTTAAAAATGAATAGTAAATGTATAATATTTCATGAATTTGCTTTCCTGCAAAAAAAAACAGAATAATGAATTCGTAATATTTACTGCATTCATGAATTTGCTTTCCTTGTTTAAAATGAAACGTCACCTTTACAGCCGTTTAATATATAGAAAATATAATTGTCAAGACTATCCAATAAGAATCGACGTTACAGATGTGTATGATTATAAATAGCCATTTAGCCTCAAAAATGTCTTTGTACTGCACACTTATGCAATAAAAATAGCTCATACATTAGCAGTAGTTGTATATAAAGATTCAGACCTAATAAATGGCCAATGAAAATCGTCGTTTCAAACGTGAAGCCTATATTAACAAAATATATATATCTAGACAGAAAAACTTCTGTCCCTCTCGTGCATATTATATTTATATTTGACACTTTATATGTTATCTACCTATACTGATCTATTCGGTTCAAACACGGAGGTGGTGATGGTAGTTTTCACTTTGAATCATGGCAGTATGTCATTTAAATTTACCAGAGCACTGTTCAGCCACCACCTCGTCCCTGAACAGTCAAGCATTTTTCTGTATTAGTTGACTTCACTTTCGGAAGTGACCTGTACCGTTCGGAAATCGAACCCGGGTCACCCGAATCACAGTTCAACTTTCAGTTAAATCTCAAATTTCATAAAATTAAATATAGGCTCGGCAATCTTCAAAGAGATATCCTATACAGAACAAATATAGAACATATGACTCTAAATCAATCATTGCAAACTCTGTTCGGAAGAGTCTGTTCATCCGAGACCATAAAAATGGCAATATCTCTCATAGTCCTCGAGCACGGACATAGACACCTACCGATACTTAACTTATCAGTCTACTCCGGCGAATTCATTTCTGAAAGTGCTAGTGAAAGCGCAATATATTTATTTGAAGGTGACGAAAAATATCATATTGTATCCATCTTTCTGAAACAATTTTCATCAGTAAAATGACAAACTGAAAAAATGGTACAATTTCATCTGTCTAAAGTTCGTTTGACCGTTCCATCATTTATTATATTATTTATATTTTATTGGTGTCTTCCAGTCATCCTAATTAAATGTTTAATTAATACACCAGACAAGACGGTATGCATCTTATTAATATAATTTATATATAGTCCAATGTCCTAATTATGAATGTAATGACTGTGAGACATGCATGCAATCTACATTTATGGCGACGAAAAGTGGGTCAGCCACACTTAAGACGTTAAATCTTTGACAGCAACAATGAAACCTTCCATCTGTCAGCCCTAGACTGTGTCTCTTTCTTTCCTTAATCTAGGTCTTAAACATAAAAAATGTGGAGAAGCACTGCACAGATGTATGCAATTTCCTCACCCTGTGCGCACCTGTTCTATGATTGGTTGATATTCAAATTTTGAGATTTGAAATCGACCAATAGAGTTCTATTGAACCAGCAAGCATTTTATCCTTAGGGAGGTTGTTAAAAAATATATAATAAGTAAACTAAGTAAATGAGTGTGGTTTGTTGAAAATATATAGATCTATATATTATAAATAAATTAAGTAATTGATTTGTCTGTTTTCAGTGTGCACGTCGTACTATCATGGCCAGTGCTACGATATGTTTAGTGGTTTGAACGGAGCTTGCTCTCCAGGTCATGTGTACACTCTCAACTACTGCGGTGTATTCCAATTATGTTGCTACTATCAAAGTTCACATCACGTGACCTCTTCTCCACTGACGTCAGCACCACATCATACGCCTGCTCCTACGTCACATTTTGGCGGGTAAAATTCAATTTAACTCCCCATACCTCATACACATAATCTGATTTTAAAATTACATTTGTATGCAACATTTGTTACTGAGATTTTTAATTACATGCATTAAAAGCGAGTTTAAGTTGTTTGAGAAAAGATTTATGGCATGGTCTACTTCTGTAAATTACCTTCTAGCAGAAGAAATGAGAACGGAATTATGTTTGTACTTTGATGACATTTTTGTTGTCTTTTAACTATAAGAGAATTCACAGATATAAAAATTCTTCGTTATAAAGGGAGTTAGAAATAACCCTGAGACTCATTAAACATTTCATTAAAAGTTTGGAGAAAATAAATAGGATGAAATAGTTATGAAGCGTAAAAATCTTTGCTTTTCTTTAGTCAGTATATCTTTCCGTCGCAAACGACATTACACATTTAGTGTGGGAATCCATTTTAGGTCTCCTGGAAGTGGACAATGCGGTTCAACCGCTGTTGGCTCAACCGCCCATAAAATTGTCGGAGGTAGCATAGCACAACATGGGGAATTCCCTTGGCAGGTATGTACATGATAATAAAATGTGTTTAATAATCTGAAATGAGGCAAAGCCTATAAACGTGGAAGTCGGTTAAAAAATCGATCATTTTTCCGTTTTAAAGGTGTAATTCGGTATTTCATGCACCTCTTCTGTTTTCACTCGGAATACTGGACGATATTTTTTTATCCGAAAAGTTGCGATTGTTCGTTATCAGAATACCCAACCTATTATCATTGAATTACATTGAAAATGGCGGCGCCCGACTAGAACTGACACTGAAAATGTCAGTGATAGGTATAGAATTCTATACATTCTTTAATTGTTTTTATTTGATTTTCTTTTAAATATATACACGTGTAGTCTATAACCGGGCAAGCGAAAGCTCGGGCCCGTTTTGAAATCCCTGTCATTACTTGTTCCAATAATGACGAAAAGCAGTATGATTAAAAACAACATTTTTTGTCCACTTAGCTGCGCCTTAAAATTAATCAGCATGCAATCTTACTTATTGCTCACCACGCTATATTTCATAAATGGACTTGTTCTTCTTTTGATCTCGGCAAAACCATTTATCATTTTTAGGGTATAAATCAAATTAAGTAATTAAGTATAGCAAACAGTGCAGACCATGATAAAACGACACGGATGTGAGGGCTGATCATGGTCTACATTGGTCGTTTGGGGTGTTGAACATTTTACAATACGAGTTTTCCATAGTAACGGATAGGCTTTAAGGTTGATTTGTAGTTCTATTATGCGATACCATAACATAAACAGTTTTCTGTATTCTGTCCATTCGTTTACATGAATCTGCAGCAGATGACATTCAATAACAAAACAACAAATTTAAATCTTACATCTTTTTTTAACCTGTAGGTGTCGCTTAGATATTTTGGCCAGCACGTGTGTGGTGGAACTTTGGTTGGAGACCAGTGGGTGATGACGGCCGCTCATTGCTTTGAAGAGTAAGTTTGAAAATGTTACAATAAGCACGATTTTATGGTGGCTGATTTGGTACACTTTGCACGTTGCGTTGTCAATAGCTTACGAATAGTATCTAGATGGTATAACAAATGTTCATGCCATTATAACTTCAGTTTAACTGTTATGTCTCATAAACGCACTTTATGCCCCAGAAACCAATATTTTGCCTTCTTTTCTACAAATATGATTATCGTGTTCAAATAATGTTTTAAGAGAATACAAAATATGCTTATAACTTCCAGAAATTGGCACTGAATATGAATTTATTTGTCGTGCAAAATGTAGCCAAAATGTGAATAAAGTAGTACTTTGACTTCCATGTAAAATACAAAATCACTATGACTGTACCAATTGCCAAAAAAAACAACAAAAAAAAAAAAAAAACTAAATATTTTAATTTTTTTAAAATTATATCAGGACACTAAAAGTAGAAAAGTTTTTGTGTAAATAAAGTTAAAGCATTTCTAGGGCATAATGTACATTAAGACCATGTCATTCTCGATGTTCCCATTAACTAAACAAAAGAAAATAAGAATATAAGTATCACTGTATGTTTTCTTACTTCATTAAATTCTCTTCCATACAACATATAACAACGATACAAAGACATGTTTTAACTTAACAGATTAATAAAATTTTTGTTTTTCTAGACTTCAACACCATGCCAGCCAATGGACTGTGGCTGTAGGTGTACAAGATCAGAGATCTATTTACACGAGCAATATCGTGCACGTGTCTGCAATCTACCCACATGAGCGCTTCAATCAACAATCTAACTACAACGATATAGCGCTAATGAAGCTCAGCAAAAGAATAGACCTTTCCGGACGGTAGGTATCTCTGAAATATGTAATAGTGGTCTGAAACAAACCTGTGATAACTTCTGTTTAGGTTAAACATATCTTAGCCACGCCATGACAAAACCAACATAATGGGTTTGTGACCAGCATGGATCCAGACCAGCCTGCGCATCCGTGCAGTCTGATCAGGATCCATGATGTTCGCTTACAAACCCTATTGCAAGGAGAGAAACTGATGGCGAACAGCATGTATTCTGATCAGACTGCGCGGATGCGCAGGTTGGTCTGGATCCATGCTGGTCGCAAACCCATTATGTTGGTTTTGTCCTGGCGTGACTCATTTATTTAAACTCGATGACCTGACAAGTTCTTGTAATTTATATAAATCACTTAAGAGTACGCTTCGAGGAACCAACCTGTACTTGTTTCATGTGAGGAAACATAGTCGTGACATGAGCAGGGCTCAAATCCATGATCCCTGGGTTGAGAGACGGACACCCTATAAAATAGCTGAATTTGCTTTTAAAAGAGCATGCACAAAACCCATTTGAATCTAATATATACTAATTCATGTAAATACGTTCGTCCTTCTATTTGAAAGACCTTGGTTCGAGTGAGACTAAAAAAGTATTGAAGCACCAAACTAAATACCGTAAATTTACGGTATTTACCGGACAAGGCGCTTGAATGATAAAATGCTAAGATCTTTCCTTTACTCAATAGAATAAACTTCAAAAGGTCTAATTCATCTTTTCACACCGATTTATGTATGATGATGAATGAAAAATGTAATAAAACGCGAAAAAATATATATATTTGTCTAGTTTGTGATCATGATTTCTGCAATCGTCTAGTGGTACTGCTCCAGTCCTGTATTGAGTTAAATCCAATGCGTTTAATATAAAGAGTATGTGTATGATTCTTTTATTATTTAGAAAAGCATCTTCATAATGTTCATTGTTTCCTCAGATATGCTAGAGCAGCCTGTCTCCCCCAATCTAGTGACACGTTCTCCGCTGATATATGCACGGTCTCCGGTTGGGGAGCCACCCGTTACGGTAAGCATTCAACTTGTGTTTCTATAAAACTAATTAATTGCTCATACATTTTGACATTGTTCCATTCGTATCATATTTGTCAGATATCAAAAATAATTGTTTTCCTGAATTCTGTTTTGTCAAAGATTTTTATTTGATTTAAAAATTTACTGTAGTAGTAACCTTTATTTATAAAGTCTTTCGACATAATAATTCAACACTAATTTTTATAGTAACTCGTACATTCATGTATGTCACGTTGAGGATCGAAGTCTCTTCCCTTTTTCTGCGTTTACAACATTACATCTACAAGATATTATAGGCTTTTTCTGTTTGTAAATAAGTGTTACATTGGAAAATGTTATGAATTTACAGATAATGTTTGTACACCCGTTTGTAACGATTTAAAGATAAATTGACAAAATTAATATAATTATTCACGTTTTCGTCTATAAACAATCTCATTAAAATCAGATCATCGTTTTTGCTCCGTTACTCTTCGCTACGAGCGTAGGGTAGTGAAGCGACAGTTAGGATATGATTTTAATGAGATTGGTCTATAAATAGATAAGTTGTTGTCTATAAATAGATTTTTTGTCTATAAATAGATCCTGATGGACGTGCACCAATCACCAACCAATTAGAATACGTTAATCTAAGAACCATTTCAAACAACGACTGCAAGTATTATCTCGGATATAACAATGTCCACACTTCAAATATTTGCGCTGGAGTGACATCTACCGGCGGGAAAGATGCTTGTCAAGTAAGGACACTATATTTGTTTGCGTTTTAAGTAGGCTGAAGACCACTAGATATTGTATCGATATCTCAAGTCACAAATATCAAATGTTAACATGGATTTATGTTTCATCATTGAAATTCATTTACGCCCAGGGCCGGGTCACATGTTTTTGTACTAAAAGTATTTTTAAAAGTTGTTAACTATGGAACTTTTGTAACAGATTGACATGCAAATAAAAGCATGAAACTGAAGAAATGGCTCAAACGGTGATTCTGTTACATACATCTTATAAATGTTCGCTGGTTGTTTCCAAATGCCTCACAAAAAAGGCTTGAACAATATTAAAGGCACGTTATTTGTCATAAAAGTGGTAAAAATATAATCAAAGTAGTATTTTGACCGTACACAATACTTATTCACTATAACTGTACTTATTGTCAAACTGTAAAAGAAGAAAAATAGAAGGTTCAATTTACTAGCCAATGATTACATTTTGGAAACTATGAAAGAACACAAAAAATCTTTTGAGAAATGAAATATAAGCATTTCTGCGGTTTAATAGGCCTTTAACACAATATTCCTGTCTGAAGTATGTAGATAAATATCATAAACTAATTTGTGATTTTTATTTTGATTCAGGGAGATTCCGGTGGCCCGCTTGTCTGTAAGCGTCATGGTGTCTGGGAGCTTGCTGGTGTGGTCTCGTGGGGTGATGGTTGCGGCAAGGCTCGTCGTCCCGGCGTTTACACGCGAGTGACGTCATATCTAAGCTGGATCAACAACAAAATGAGCATGTACGGTTGAGTGTTTCTGAAATATTTGCCGTGTGTTTGAATGAAATGTTATTCTACTAAATAATTGTACGAAACTATAGCATTGCTGTGTTGTTGTTGTTGTTTGTTTTTTTTATCCATTTAGAGTTGTGAGAAAAATTTGAATGTATACCACGTAATTAAGTGGCATAGGTGTAACATAACTGGTAATTAAATAATTGCTTAATTTTATATTTAAAAGCGTTTTTTATTGTCTTTAACAAGCCCTTTTAGAACTCTAATTATTAAAAAATTGATTGACCATAAACGTTTCAGATGTCATTTACAAGGTACTCGTTATTTTATTAATTTGGTAAAAATTTTAAATTATTAAGCATTTTCAAAGAATTTGACATTTAAAACATATTAAATTGTTTAGATTACATATTAACAAATTTTCTTTAAAGGCACATTATGCCTCAGAAATTCAAATACATGTATATATAATTATTTAGAAATGTCAAACATTTAATAAACTTTTAATAATTGAATTAGGGTATGTTAGATGTTTCATAGCTGAAGAAAGTAGCGCTGATTGGGCAGTAATGTGTCGTTAATGTAGCAAAATGTAAACAATGCAGTATTTTGACTTCCATACCGAATATGTATTCCCTGTAATTATACCAATTGCCAACAAAGCAAAAGGGGCAAACATAATTCATCAATTTTGGCAAATTAGATTTTTTTTAGAACAAGAGATCAAAAAATAAAAAGTTTTTGAGAAATGAAAATTATAGCATTTCTGTGGCATTAAGGGCCTTTAATTTGTTTGAAATCGGAAAATGATAGAATTATTTACTAGCCTAACAATTTACTGCTGTTTCCAGGGTGTATCGTACTTGTTACAGTAATACTACTTTAATTACAAAGTTTTAACATGTCAAAGAAATGATCTGGTGAAAATATTGCGACAACCGATCTCGAGTAATCTCCCCTTTCTAGGTTTTTATACTCACAGTAACAGGTGTTACGCGATGTGTGGCAAAATGTAAAATGCTGTCTCGTCCGTTCTTTATCTCAGTGGGATTTAATAAATAAAACCCTCTGGCCGGTTAACACCGCTTTAGCCGGTGCTAGGGAGGATGTTAGAGATAATAGAGTTTTTGCTATCAATTATGAACATAGTCTACATAAAACAGAGGGGTTTGTATTTGCTCTTGAGGGATAACCTCTTTCGTGAATTGTACGTGGTATTTTAGTGGGGTCATTCTGTAAACGAAAGTCAAGCATTTCATATAAGCAGCTACATGAAACATGAATCACACCAAGAAATATGAATGATGTAAAAGTAAACAAGTCTGTTTTCAATGAAATGCATGCAAACATATAACCACGAATATATAATAAGATCAACTGAGCACTCGAGAGTCGACGAGTAATGCACTTTCATTTGATAAAAAAGGTGTATTTATGCTCTAATTCGTTACACTCAAACGAACATAAAGCATTCACATTCTTTAATAGTACACCTTTAAAATAATAAACAACACAACTCAGAGTTTAAAATAGCCAAAGGGAGTATTTGTAAGCCGTCCCCACTAACCGTTTATTTTCCCATCCAGCAAAGACAAAATTCTGGATATAAATCTACATAACAACTTTTTGTTAAGACAAAAGTCAAAAAAAAAACGTTCCATATTACTTATAGTAATAACATTTCTAAGCATGTGTTCAACTGTTAAAACTATGCCAAATACTTCGTGTAAAAAGTAAAGAAATATTAAACTTTCCAATATAACTGAATAAGAGAGTTTTGTAAAAACAGAAGTTTTTGAAAATGTTCGAAAAATCAGGTTGCTGCGAGCGGGATACCCAACCCTACTCCAACGTTGGGGGGGGGGGGGGGTATTGTTGAAGGATGAATCCAGGCTCAAGAACCAGCGGCTCCTTCGAACATACAGTAGAACTTCTATGAGTCGAACTTCGATTAGTCGATTTTCTCGATGTGTCGAAGAAAAATTAAAGTCCCGACTTTTCCCCCTATATATTCCTTATAGAAACCTATTTATGAGTCGAGATTTTATGTGTCGAATTTTTCGATGTGTCGAAGTTTTTTCGTGGTCCGTATTAAGTAAATCTAGTGCAATTTACCACAAATAAGTCGAAGTTGTTCGATTATTTTGACACCGTCGATCTTTAGACATTTTTCACACCTTATCTGTCTGCGAAGACGATTTCCAATCAATTTGTGTGGCAGGTGTTAATTATACAGCCGTGTGTTCAAACAGCCTTTGTTTGCGATAAAATGTGTGATAAAATGCTTTAATCGTTTCTATTTTAATTGCCGTAGTGGTATTTGAAAGTAAACAGTAAGAACTACTTTCATTTGATTACATCCTTGATCCGGTGTCACGTGAGAATAACACGCGAAATTTATACTATAAGTTGGTTAAGTTATCGCCCTTTCGTATTGTTACGCCTTTTGTAACTCTATTGTATACGTCAACGGGTAGTCCAAATAATAAAAAAAACGTTATTTAACATGCTATATTTATCATTGTAAAATGTGAATATCAGATTAATGAGGAAAAAACAAGAAATAGGTTTCATTATAGACTAGTCACGGGTCGAAATTTTGTCATGAAATTGAGAGCGATTCATGAGTCGAAGTCCCGATGTGTCGAAGTTTTTACGCAAGTCCCTTCAACTTCGACTTACCGAAGTTCTACTGTATTTGACATAAAATCCAAATTTAGCGGTCTAAAATTTTATGTCATAATAGAACAAGAGGGCCATGATGGCCCTGAGGTCGCTCACCTGTATATAGCCCCCCCCCCCCGGGCCAATTTTTACCCAAGGGCTTTTATTTGTTTATTTGAACAGACTTGGTAGACAGCCATAAGAAGATGTTTCATGCTAAACATCTAAGTTCTAATTCATTGGGTTTTTTTTTAAAAAGAAGATTTTTTAAGTTTTTACTATACACATATAGTTAAAAACAATGACACCCCTGGGGCAGGGCCAGTTTTGACCCCAGGGCTTTTATTTGAACAAACTTTGTAGATATTTACTTAAAGATGTTTCATGCTTAATATCTAAACTCTAGCTATTTGGGTTTTTTCAAAGAAGATTTATAAGATTTTGCTATACACATATAAGGAAAATCAATGACCCCCGGGGCGGGGCCAATTTTGACCCAAGGGTTTTTATTTGAACATACTTGATAGACACCCATTAGAAGATGTTTCATGCTAAATATCTTAGCTCTAGCTCTTTGGGTTCTTTAAAAGAAGATTTTTTAAGTTTTTACTATATGCATATGGGGAAAATCAATGACCCCCTGGGGCGTGGCCAATTTTGACCGCAGGGCTTTTATTTGAACAAACTTGGTAGACATTCACTAGAAGATGTTTCATGCCAAATATCTAAGCTCTAGCTTTTACGGTTCTTTAAAAGAGATTTTTTAAGTTTTTACTATATGCATATAGGGAAAATCAATAACCCCCTGGGGCAGGGCCAATTTTGACCCCAGGGCTTTTATTTGAACAAACTTGGTAGACACCCATTAGAAGATGTTTCATGCTAAATATCTTAGCTCTAGCTCTTTGGGTTCTTTAAAAGAAGATTTTTTAAGTTTTTACTATATGCATATAGGGAAAATCAATGACCCCTTGGGGCGGAGCCAATTTTGACCCCAGGGCTTTTATTTGAACAAACTTGGTAGACATTCACTAGAAGATGTTTCATGCCAAATATCTAAGCTCTAGCTTTTACGGTTCTTTAAAAGAAGATTTTTAAGTTTTTACTTGCATATAGGGAAAATCTATGACCCCCTGGGGCAGGGCCAATTTTGACCTCAGGGCTTTTATTTGAACAAACTTGGTAGACACTCATTAGAAGATGTTTCATGCTAAATATCTTAGCTCTAGCTCTTTGGGTTCTTTAAAAGAAGATTTTTTAAGTTTTTACTATATGCATATAGGGAAAATCAATGACCCCCTGGGCGGGGCCAATTTTGACCGCAGGGCTTTTATTTGAACAAACTTGGTAGACATGCACTAGAAGATGTTTCATGCCAAATATCTTAGCTCTAGCTCTTACAGTTCTTTAAAAGAAGATTTTTTAAGTTTTTACTATATGCATATAGGGAAAATCTATGACCCCCTGGGGCAGAGCCAATTTTGTTCCCAGGGCCTTTATTTGAACAAACTTGGTAGACACTCACTAGAAGATGTTTCATGCCAAATATCTTAGCTCTAGCTCTTTGGGTTCTTTAAAAGAAGATTTTTTAAGTTTTCACTATATGCATATAGGGAAAATCAATGACCCCCTGGGGCGGAGCCAATTTTGACCCCAGGGCTTTTATTTGACGGACGGACGGACGACGGACGGACGCCGGACGAAAAGCGATCACAAAAGCTCACCCTGTCACTTTGTGACAGGTGAGCTAAAAAGGAAACGAATTTTGAAAATTATAAATAGGCAAAGACACAGATAATTTCTCCCTGAAATAAACTCATTTCATGTACATAATTATATTATATTTATAGTACAACAACGATAGCAATGTCCCCAAAGAAAGATTTCGCAATAAATTTAACCTTTCTACAGCAAAACCCTCATTAATAACCATAACTTTGTTGAATTCTTGCTCAACTTTGAATATTGGTCATCTGGCGTAAATAGGCATCAGAGACCAAATATGAAAAAGTTATCACTATAAGTATAATGTTTTCATCGCAAATATCTTGAAAATTTGAAGGCAATGTTTCTAGGTCAAGGTCATCTAGGGTAAAAAACTAGGTGGCACAGACCAAATATGGAAAAAAACATTATTTACATTTGCACTATTTAAGTTGCTGATATGACGTTTTGATATCAGTTTAGGATTAAGACTTTATATCTGCTTTGCATTTATAGTTATATCTTAACATTGATTGTTGCTTTGTCGAGCTTTTATAAAAACTTAAACGCAACTTACACGTCAACTCAATATATGTATTTATTATCGGAATCATACACCGTAACTTAGTATTTCCTTATAAGGAAGAAATCGGAAGTTATGTTTTTGGCGGCACTAGTGCACGAGGTTCTTGTAATTAGTAAAGCGGGCATTCGAGGTTTATTTGTCAAGCCGTATAGATGTGAAATTTCCGAAAATACAGCAAATAGAAAATCAATCTTGAAAACTTATTTCCAGTCCCGTTATTTTAAAAACCTCAGTTGAGTCCCTTTAACTTTGATAAATGAAAACACCAGATGTGCGCGATCATAAGTATTTGAAGAGTCGCCACCATCTGCCGTCAACAACACAATAACATACTCATAACAATTGTCCGTCACAGAAAAGCGCAGTCAAAAAACGTAGCTTATATGACGTTTTTGTTAAGACGTTGAAGGAATGGTGGATCCAGGAATCTGGAGCGTATATGTGCATTGATACATCAAAGAAAATTCTTTCCTATCTGAAAGATACACGTAGCTTGTCCCAGATCACTTACCGCTTACATGACGTAAGTCGTTGCAAATGATCCTTCATTTTAAATATTTCTTTTAAATATGTGGCTTATCTTTTCGAAAATTTGATCTTGTATTTTTTTGTGTCTGACCTAAAATGTGTACATGAGGGTCATCCTTAATGTCAGTTAGTAACAGCTAGTATAGATAACACTGGATCTTTAATCTATATAGTGTAAAGGTAAAGATGAAAATTTATCTAGATAAGCATATGTTGAACATGACACTGCCCCGATTGCTGAGGAACATATAAAAAGATAACACTACCACAAAGACTTGTTGGACTTACATCTGGACATGGGGACCATGGTGATAGTGTACTTTATCTGTTTGATAGCTGTGCTACAGACTGCAGGGGCTAACAGTATGTATGACTCCAGTACTTAGTAAGTTTATGTGTATTTTGTAACACTTAAAACAATTTGTTTGAGGAAACTATGACTTTAATGATGTATTCTTTGACATATGATGCAGCTAAAATTTTGCTTAAAATACTGTATATGTAAACATGCACACATAGAATATGAAATTCCTTATGTCCTATGGAGCTTAATGACTAAGACAAAGTAATCATACGAATAAATAATATGTTTAATAGAACATGTACAAATGTATATGTATAATAATACATTGCATATGCGGATATAAACGAGACTTCAAAAGATTTCACGATTCGGGACTTATACATAGATCTAACATTTCCATTTGACACCCAATAAGCACAGCAAACTAGGCCCATACCGAAAAATAATTTGTGAAAATTATAAATGAGCCGCGTCATGACAAAACCTACATAATGGGTTTGCGACCAGCATGGATCCAGACCAGCCTGTGCATCCGCGCAGTCCGATCAGGATCTATGCTGTTCGCTTATAAACCCTATTACAAGTAGAGAAACTGATAGCGATCAGCATGAATCCTGATCAGACTGCGCAGATGGATCCATGCTGGTCGCAAACCCGCTATGTTGGTTTTGTCATGACGCGGCTCAAATATACAACTATATACAATAAATGAGAGTAAAATAGCAATCATTTAGTAGAATCATTAGTCACTAGTGGATGCAATCTAAACTTCTTGTCGTTTTGCCTATCAAACAGTCAATCCTGTCTCCCGCGATAAAATATGCTGTCCTTCAAAACCGAAGATATTCTGATCTAGTTTCAAGAATGCTTTTAAATATTATCTCAACATTTATAAAGCAAATTATTGTCATACAAGATCAGTTACACTTCTCTTTGTGTGTGTGTTTTTTTCTCTCACAAAGACCTCAATTACAGTATATGATTAGGGATATTAGACTATGTTATCTCTAAATGTGATGAACATCACACAACCTGGCTAAAATTCAGATCTCTCAATATTTAAATGTAGAATTGATGACGACCTTATATGTTTTGCTTTCTTTATAGTTCGGATTTTCCGAGAAAGTTATTTTAGCCATGCAATCACAGGTTTTTAATAGCATTAGAAGAAGTATCAAAATACCGTATCCGTGAAAGGCAAAGAAATTGTTGATTTTTTTTAGAATAAACAAGTTTGAAGTAATTTTTGACAAATTAACATGAAAACATAGTCAATCTTTAATGGTCAAAGTTGTTTTGCCAGTCTACCTGTCGGCTAAATGGATTGGCTGTGTGAAATGTCACCAGAAATGATTTCGTATTTGGTCACGGTCAGATCTAAAAGCATCTAGTGTTATTTAGATCTGATTTTAATCAGATTGGTATACATACTACCTCCGAATGTAATGGCAATATTCTTTTTATAATTTCAGTCTGTAATTCATTTTACCATGGTACTTGTTACGACCTGTACAGTGGTCTGAACGGAGCTTGCACTGCTGGTCATGTTTACACGTTAAACTATTGCGGAGTGTATCAAATGTGCTGTTACTATCAGACCACACATTACGTCACTTCCGCTCCTCTGACGTCAGCGCCATTCTGGACACATGCTCCTACGGCACCAGTTTGGCCACCCGCTAACACAGCGTTTCCAAGGTAGAGGTTTCATACTTGGTTCAAATTAATTAACAAATAAGCAACTGTTTGCAACTGATTTGCTATGGTGACAAAGGCAAAAACATCATGGTGGTGGTAAAATGACATGTTGTCACCCAGTACATATTTGGATCTAGATTATTTGTATTTATTATTATTATTATTATTATTTGTTTAAAATGAATTTTGCTTTCAAATCTATATGATTTTTCTAGTTGGTGCATGTACTTCCACATTATCAGAACAAAATAAAGTATTACTTTACATCGGTGTTTCAGTCGCAAATCACTTTTAATGGTTGTACACGGTGACCAATTGTAAAGAAGATTCCGTTTGGTGGATACTTAACAAAACACATCGATCGACGTTTTGTTCTGTAATTCTATTAAGGAAAATATTATTCCTGTATCGTTTTCAGCTCTTCCGGAAGTAAACAATGTGGCACAAGCCTTGTTGGTTCAACCGCTCATAGGATCGTTGGAGGTAGTTATGCACAACTAGGGGAATTTCCTTGGCAGGTAAAAGTCTCTTAAACCACATTTTGTAAACCCAATGACTTCGGGCAAGTAATTCCACATTGTGTGATATCAATGCCAACAAATGACATTGCCGTTGTACTTTTTGGGACAAACATGGTAATTTTGCCTATATTGTGTTGATGGTACAGTGATAATTACGAAAAGTCGAACGTATTTATAGGTGCTACCCCCGGCCCATACTTAAACAAGGCATGTCATATACCAAAATGTTCCGAAATTTTTTTGAAGTGTCCTAATCCGCCGGCATAAGTTGGCATAAATGGTGGCGAACAGAGAAATCAAAGATGACGACAATGATAACCGCTGCATGTGTTCCTTTATGCATTCCTGTGTCGGATATATAACAAAATGCAGTTTCTGTATCTTTTTTGAATAAAAGAATATATACATTTAGATAGCAAACGAAAACAGAAATTTGTGACAAAAAATGCTTTTTAAAGATGTACATCCAGTATATTTTTAAGTTATAACATCATATTAACCTCTTTTGTTGTAAAAATATTCATCTTTCAGTAACTGTTGTTGCTTCATGCTTGTTTCTAGATATGTTTGTCATTTTGTTCGCTTCTTATTCCAAGTGTTGTTACAGGTATCTTTGAGATTTTATGGTCAGCATGTGTGCGGCGGGACATTAATCAATGACCAATGGGTCGTTACAGCTTCCCATTGTTTCAAAGAGTGAGTTTTCAACTTAAATTATTACGAAACTTATGAATCGTTCTTTCGCACCACTTAATTTTTATTACATTTTTGTCACGCGAGTGAGCTGTTTTCCACTGTGGCATCTCATGCAATATCCAATATACATAAGATATTATGTTTTGAAATAAATACCAATAAACAGCAATGAGACACGACCTAATGCAAATATGCACAAAACATGGAATTCGATTGTATATAAAATTCACAACTTTAAACAGATAAATATACATTAACAGTAAGAATTAAGGTAAAAGAACATAGTGGGTTAAAAAGCCCCGTTTTCTTTGGCCTTGATAAGCTAGTCGAAAGTGCTTGATTAAAGTTCCAATGATTTGTCTCACTACTCAAAGAGCCATTGAATTTGTTCTATTATTTAATTTTACCCATGAAATATGGTGCTATATCAGTCAAATATATTTCATATTTTTTAAAAATAAATATGAAATATAAATATGAAAGTGGGCGGAGTCAAAACTATTATTCATTTTAAGGGACTTCTTTCGCCATTTTGTTTGAAAAATCTGATAAATACAAATCAAATTTTTGTTGAATTTTGCTTTGAAAACTATCTAGAATGATAAAAAATGGTCTAACTAAGAAAATAAATCCGGACACCAATATCTTTAATTCAGTTATTAACGCTGTACAGACGTTTAAACAGTTGTTTACGTGACGTCACAATGTAGCGCCAAATATCGCGTGCAAAACAAGACGCAATAATATATTGCTGCGCGCTGTAAAATTGCAGTTGGGGTTCGTAACCATTTTTCTTTGATAATGAAATTAAATAAAAAGGTTATTTTTTCGTTTTCGTGAAATATGGTATATATTTTCACTCAACATGATAAAATGCCGCATATTTTCACTCGCCGTCCCGGCTCGTGAAAATATGTGGCATTTTATCATGATTCGTGAAAATATATTCCATATTTCACTCAAACGAAAAAATATCCTCTTAATATTATTGTATGGAGAAATAACTGCTTATATGTCGTTTAAATAGCAGTTCGTATTTTTCTGTTAACAGGACTTATATTTTATTTTAGACGCGGACACGTTGCAAGCCAATGGCAAATTGCTCTTGGTGTCAAGGATCAAAGATTCATCACAACGGCCAACACAGTGCACGTGGAATCAATTCACCCGCACGAGTTCTTTGATAAAACCACCAATAATTATGATATTGCACTTATGAAACTTAGTAAGCGGATAGATGTCACTGGACGGTAGGTAGTATGCCTCTAAATTTAATTCACAACTGACGGCTGGCAGCATGATACTAAATTTAATCCAAATAATTCACCCAATTTGGCAATCTTATGCTGGTTGGGAATTTTGTTCGTTTACAACATCTTAACTTTTGTTTCAGCTTTGTATATACATAAAGCATTTGTTTTGATATGATCAATTTTCATTTATATGTTCTACTTCAGTATTAATTCTGTTATTGGTTATATACGTATAAATATTGGTCTTTATTTGAAAAATCACTTCTATAACACATTGTTATAAGATAAGCATACTCTTCTTATTGTAACAAATGTCACCACGAACAGCTAATTGTGTATTGCTGCAGACAATTATAAATACGACTTTTTGTAAAGTTTTCTGTACATTTATAGCCTGTTCAATTTCATTGTCATGCATTTACAAAAGAACATTTGAAAAAAAAATATGACAATATTTTGTTGATGATGTGAGGTGGTTGTTCTACAGAGGTAAATTGTTTTGTGAAAGATTACATTGGGTTACTGTCAAGAGGTTTTTGTTCTCAAGAGGGTCGCGCCACAGAGGTTTTATTGCTCACATGTCATAAAACACAGTTTACATTGGAAAATTTTTAAAATGCTAGTACATACCCTCAATTGCGATTTATAACAAGATGCCCCGATAGTCTGAAAAAAAAAACGTTTTTGTTGATTTCAACAGCATCAAAAAAATATGCTTTTACATTACAAATCTATGCCTTCATAATTTGTTTTAACTATTATTGTAGTTTAACTAGACCAGCCTGTCTTCCTCAACCGGCCGACCAGTTCCCGGCTGATATGTGCATTGTTTCCGGATGGGGAACCACTTATTACGGTAAGTCAGTGGGTCTGTCAATCGCAACTTTTCGGCCCTTTCCGTCAGTCTTCGGATGTCTTAAAGGGAAATTGCTCTTGCTGACATAAAAAATGCCAATGGTTGTCACTGAAATGTTTTTAAGTGGTGCATTTTATCACCACTGATAAAAAATAATATAACTATAATTAATAATATTAAACAAGCAATAGTTTTGCAACATCAGCATCCTGGCTTTGCAAATAATCTTCAGACTGACATACATGTATAACACGAATACCTTTACATAGAACTTATATATATATACGACTTATGTGTGAAATTTTAAAGACATTTATAACGATAAAAATCCAAAGCGGTCTACGCCATTTAGCATAAGGGTATCGTAATTAGTTTTAGCTTTTGTTGTTACAGTCTATGTTTTGTAAATAGATCCAACTGGACATGCCAAAGTAACTGACCAGCTAGAATACATAAATCTTAGAACAATCTCGAACGCTGAATGTAGCTATTATATGGGAGCCAGTAGCGTTCGAAGCACAAACATCTGTGCAGGAGTGACCCAGACCGGTGGAAAAGGTCCATGTTTGGTAATATTCCTCTTTCATTCAAATGTAGTTCATATAAAAATGGTTATAAAGGCTATTTTGACATGTTATATGGCCAAATATAAACGGCTGTTAGTTTATATGGCAAACAATCGATTTACGGATTATACACGGCCATATATGCATCATTATAATTATGTATATGGTCATATAACCTGTAAAAAAGTCCTTATAACGGAATTATAATTTGAACTGTACGGTTACCTTGTCATTTAAACAGAAATTATATACTCCATAGATATGCATGGAGTGTGTGGCCTTTTTTTTATTTAACCGAACTAAAACATTGATTTGCACCAACTGTGTACATCATCAGTTTTAAAGATTTTTGACAGGTTATATGGCCATATATATACGGTAGATTATACATACATTTGTATATATAACCCGAGCCGTCAGGGGATGATTATATTGCTAACAGTCGTTTGTAAGGAATTAATAGTACATCAAATTTCACGTGTAGAGAAAAGGAGAATGATTTCTTTCATATTTTTTCATAAGCCGTGTATAAAAATCGAAACGTCAATATCATCCTATGTAAAGTGACGTTACAAAAACGCAGTTTTGTAAAATAGAGAGAAAAAAACATATACATGTATAAACGTGACGATTATCCCAAAAGTACATGTTATCAATTCAAGCATGGTTTGAACATTTTATTTTAACTTGAAAAACACAGGGTGATTCTGGCGGGCCACTCATTTGTAAGCGGGACGGTGTATGGAAATTAGCCGGTGTTGTATCATGGGGCACAGGGTGTGGTGAGGCACGGAAACCAGGCGTATACACCCGAGTGACGCAATTCCTCAGCTGGATAGAAAACAAAATGAATCTCTATGGATAAAACATTCTGACATACTTTGTATAAGTAATAAAGTGTTGGTATAATAACTATCATTTGTTTTAACAATAACGTGTGTGAAGAGAAGTTAATCAAATATAACACAATGGATTCAATTGCATTACGCGAAATATAAACAACCCCACTAACATGAGTCATCGTCATGATGTCCGAGATCAAAAAATGAGTGAGTTGGTGTACGGATGTGCTTGGTAGAAGTTGATGCTAGAAATCGGCGCTATCTTGCAAAATACACCAATTGCATCTTTTCTGGTTCAGCAGCTTTGCTCAATTGGGAGAGCCAATCACATCTCGGGTTTTTCCGTAAATCTTCGGGTTAGGACTTAGAACACAATAGTATGAATAATCAGAACGGATATGTGATTTTGGTCTTACACACGCTAAAAAAATTACTTGTAAAAAAATAGTACAAATGTATGTAAATGCTTGAATTTGTTGAGCAAGTTTATTTCATACTAATGTTTTTTGTACATGGCACGTGATCTGTTATCAGTACATGATTCAATTTGGTCAACCAGTCTTGTATTTTATGCGATTGGTATTTATTTTATAAATCATTTTAAGTAAAACATTAATGAATACAATTACTTGCAATGTACACACAAATTGTGTTCAGGGAGCCACGTTATGTTGGCTTCATTTATCAGAGTTATTTTGTCCCTTGATGCCATTTGTAATTTTCAGGGGGAGTTACTCTTGTTGACTTAATTCTATACCGATTTCTCCCCTTTGCCTTCTAGGCTATTTTAATATAATTTATGGATTTAACTCAATACAGGATTGGAGCAGTACCTCTAGACGCTTGCAGAAATCATTATCAGAAAATAGACAAATTTCGTTTTTTCGCCGATTTTATTTTTTTTCATTCATTATCGTACATAAATCGGTGTGAAAAGATGAATTAGACCTTTTAAAGTTCATTCCGTAGGGTATAAAGGCAAGATTTCAGAATTTTATCATTCAAGCGCGGTGTCCGGTAAATACCGGAAACGGTATTTAGTGTGGTGCTCCATCTCACTCATAATTTATACATGTAATTTTCAGGGGAAGTTACCCATTCTGACTTCTTTCATCATAGTAACTTCCCTTAACCCTTGACACCATTTGTAATATTCAAGGATGATTTTCTTTCACCAGAGTAACAAACATAACACAAACACGAAAACTCATCTCTGACCATTTAGTGCTCAGTTGAACTAAAAACACATAAATGCTTATATCATTTTGTTAATGTATTGTTTATTTCTTTAATTATGCATAAGAACCACTTTTATTAATCAACTTACATCTGATTGCAATGTTTATATGTAAGTCTTAACTCATGTAAATTGTAAACGTTCAGATAATTTAACTTGTAAAAAAAAAACACAAAAGACAAAAACGAGTTCATTCTCAATATCACAGTGTCAGTGACTTTCACCCTTCTTGCCAGCAACCTGTAGATACAGAAAAAAAAAGAGAGAAATATTTAAAAACCTTGACTGCCATTGCCTTGATGAATAATTTTAAGTGATGTATGCCAATTTATAACAATTTGTTTCAGTTTGTGTTGAAGGCTATTAGCTTATATATCAAACACTCTTGAATGTTCCCGGAACAAACGAGTGTAATATTTCTAGATCAAGGTGTAAATTACTTGCATCAGACCAGCTCTTAGCCCGCGCCGCTTTAAATTCTTGCAAAAATTGTCCCTATTTGGCCAAGCCTGAAATGTGTTCCCCAGTGACCTAGGTCCTTATTTTAATGTTTTTATCATACATGTACACAGTAGCTACAATTTTTTGAAATCAACATGAAGAATGGAACTATTCAGCTAAAAGCAAATTTAGAATGGCGGCGTGGCCGTGTGGTTAAAATGCCAGACTAATTATCTAAGGATTGCTTACTGCGTTGGTTCAAACCCAGTCAGGGGCAAGCCCTTGTTTCCTTGAGCCAGAAACTTTACATTCATTGCTTAATGCTGGTTGCTTTCAGGAACAAATTCGTGTGTGTTTCAATACACTTACAGCTTCCAAGACAATCAAACTAAAAAAGATTCACAAAATCCTAATAGTATCACTAATGAACTGTTCTCCAACTGTTCCTTCGCCCAGAAATATGCCACTTCAATCAGTAGGGAGCTGAGCAAGCGCACACATCCGTGCAGTCTGTCCAGACTGTATACTGTTAGTAGTTAATTTTTTTATATTGATATTGAAATCCCTTAAATTTTGAATGGACTGTTCCAAAATCAAATTCTGGGCCAGTCAAAGGGTTATGCAATTAAATGAAATATACTGAAGTGTTTTAATTAATTATGATCAAGAAATAAGATAAATTATTTAATTTTACCCATGAAATATGGTGCTATATCAGTCAAATATATTTCATATTTTTTAAAAATAAATATGAAATATAAATATGAAAATGGGCGAAGTCAAAACTCATATTTATTTTAAGGGACTTCTTTCGCCTTTTTGTTTGAAAAAACTGATAAATACAAAACAACTTTTTCTTGAATATTGTTTTGAAACTATCTAGCATGATAGAAAATGGTCTAACTAAGAAAATTAATCCGAACACCAATATCCTTATTTCAGTAATTAATGCTGTACACACGTTTAAAGAGTTGTTTACATGACGTCACAGCGTAGCGCCAAACAGCACGTGCTTACGCATAAATTACTGCGCGCTGTACAATTGCAGTTGTTAGCAAGCAAGGGGATTCGTTACCATTTTCTTTGATAATGAAATTAAATAAAAAGGTTTTTTTTTTCGTGAAATATGGTATATATTTTCATTCAACATGATAAAATGCAACATATTTTCACTCCCCGTACCGGCTCGTAAAAAATATGTGGCACTTTATCATGTTTCATGAAAATATATTCCATATTTCACACAAACGAAAAAATATCCTCTTATTATTCTTACCCTTTTAAAATCACTCATATTTGTCGCACCTACGGGAGTTCCAATAAAACCAAGATAATCCAACTGAGTTACCTCCCCTCCTTCTTGGTTATCTTTTATAAATAACTGCAAAAGATACAAAAATCATGTTTTTCTTGTTGGATTTGTTAAATAATATTCTTTTGGTTTTACAGAGCACCAACAAAAACCAATTTAAATGCCCACAATTTATTATGCCCAAAAAATGTCTTTATTTCTATTTCTAAATAGTTTTACTTCTCTCTTGTTCAAAAAGATACAAATTGGCCAACAACTTGATCTTTTTTTCTACTGTTGATTTAAGGCAATAAATTAGCTATAGAGATTTAGTAATTTGTATGGCAGTCAAAATACTACTTTGTTTACATGTACATTTTGTTACTTTTATGAAAAATAATTTCACATTTTCAGCTACATTCTTCAGGTAACCAGTATCTAGCATATTCTAAAACCATTATTTAAATGTTGTAAAAGTCATATTTGCCCTGTCTTAATAAGTAAAAATTTGTTCATTTTTGAGGCACAATGTGCCTTTAAGGCAAATGGTGCCAAAATAAGGAAAGATGATTTTTTGCTTAATCTGTTATATTACACACATGTTAAACACATTACTGGCGGAAGAAGATCTTAGATGTCTCTGGACAATATTGCAAGTTCTAACAGATTCAGCAGTAGAACCACCATTTTCCGTCTGTAAGCTAGTAGGATAGTTTCATCACATGAAATGAGGCCTCTGACTGAGTTCAAACCCACAAAAGCATGAAGAGCAAGACATTCTGATAACTTTTGTTACTTAGGCATACACATAATATATTTTGTCATACACCCTTGATGATTTTGCGACTCTGTAAAAACAATGGTATTGAACGGCCATGAATATATTTTGATGTGACGTCATTTTTGGTATATAAACATAATGTCAAGATGTGCTAAATGTTAGCATTATATTATAGGCGCATCAATGAACAAGAGCTGTCGGTAGGACAGCAACGCTCGACTATTCTTAGTGCTTGATAGTAAAAAAATAATGCTTGATACAATTACCTCCTCCTGTTTACAGGTTGGGGTAACGATGGTGAACAAGTGTGTAAAGTTTCAAAGCCATATGTCAATGGACTTTGAAAATATTTGAACTATTACAAAAACTTTAACATAAGTGGTTACGCCGACGCAGACACTGATGCCCGGCTGACTACAATAGCTCTACTTACTCTTATCGAATAGTCGAGCTAAAAATGGTTCTTTTCTTACATCAAACGTACTTCATTCTTGGTATGTGATAAACAGAATATTAAATTAGTGTAAGTTTAAAAAACTCGTTAAACAAGAGCCCAGTTTGAGCCGGGTGATGCTCCCCGAATAGGTTTTGGACACAGGAAAGTACACCTCTTGTAGTTTCAGAGTTATGTCCGTGGAAAAAGTTCAAAGGGCAATAATTCCAAAATTAGGCAAGGCAGAGTAACAGTTCTTTGCACTGCACTTCTAATCAATGTGATCTATCAACCTACAAAGTTTCTTGATGATATCTCTTATGATTTCCAAGTTACGTCCTGGACAATTCAAAAAGTAAAAATAAACAAAGGGCAATAACTCCAGAATTAGGCAAGGTAGAGTTATAATTCTTGTGCACTGCACATCTACCCATTGAGATTTATCTACCTACAAAGTTTCATGTTGATATCTCTTATAGTTTTACAGCTATGTCCTGGACAAGATTTTTCTAAAAGGGGAGATTATTCAAAAATAAGGCTTAACAGAGTTATGGTTCTTTTGCACTGCACATCTACCCATTGAGATCTATTCACCTACAAAGTTTCATGTTAATATCTCTTATAGTTTTAGAGTTATGCCCCTGGCAAGATTTTTCTATAAGGGGAGATAATTCAAAAACCGGGCAAAATAGAGTTATGGTTCTTTGACACTGCACTCCCCCTCGATGCCCTCTACTACTGTATGAAGTTTCAACAAATTATCTCCAAGGGTTTTCAAGTTATGCTCCGGACAAGACAACGGACGGACGGACAGACGGACAAGGCGCCGACTATATGCTCCCCCGAAATTTTTCGGGGAGAATAAAAAATTCAATATTAAACTTACACTCATTCAATATTCTCTATATGTTATTTAACGACATGCCACATTGAAGCCTTCTTCATGACATTTAAAAATGAGGTTACCATGATTTTAACAAAACTTGACCCTCCACTTAAATTCCTGAGGGTCAAATCTAGTCTTTAGGAAATTTAAAGGGTCTAAGAGTCATTTCCAGGATCAAACGGACACCCTGATACGATTTCACAATTGACTGCCAGATGTGTTTTTATGGAATGTAATAATATATTTATTCAATACTTACTGTTATATTTGATACATTTTGGAATTTAACGTATCTCAACTGCACCAAATTACCTTCTTGAATATCATCTGAATTCAAGCTAAAAAGAAAACAACAATAAACAGAATGATAACATTAATTCAAACTTTCCTTCAATTATGTAGACAAATAATATCTGTCAAAAAGAAAACAACAATAAACAGAATGATAACATTAACTCAAACTTTCCTTCAATTATGTAGACAAATAATATCTGTCATATGTTGCTGTTCGAATTGAAATATCCGTCCCAAGGAAACCCGCTCATATTCCATAACATGTTAAATTTTTTATCTTAAAAAAAACAATTTTCCATTACACCTGTAACTATTTTCTTACAACAGTGTATGAAATTACAACTTCATTCATTATAATAACAGTAAAATTTCATCATCCTAACCATGCCATTGTATAGCACATAACTTATCTGGCATCTGGCACCCCCCATGCCAGATGAAATTTTCGGCATGTGTAAAACTAACAGAAACACCAGTCTGATATGCAAGAATATTTAAGTTGCTCCTTTTTAAGTGAATTAGCATCAATGTTTATATTCTTCTGATGCACTGTAAGGCTTGCTGACATTGTGTAGGTCATACGTCGATTTTCCAGCTTTACCCATTGAGGAAGACAGTGCTTTCCTATACATTATTTCAGTCACAAGATGGCGCCAGAGTAGAACCACTGACCTTCTGTAAGCTAGTGGGTTTGCTTACTCTGGTGAAAAAATTCGCAGATAACAGGATTTGAAACAATTGCGTGAAACCGTAACCTAAGGCAATAGAAGACCACACTTGTTATGGGGTAGGCTAGCACTATTAATCCCTTGAAATGTGGTAAATAAATTTCTTTTTTCCAGTGACTTTCCTTGTTTTCTTTGTAATATCATGCATCTAATATTTCTTTATATAAAACACATGTACTATTATGTTTTTTTTTTCTTTGTTACACATACATTTATTTTTATAAATAAAAAGTTTTTATGTTAAACAGACTCCACTGTAGTTTTTTGACGTGAAGGGACCGAAAATATTTTTTCAACATTTTTGTATAAATAGATGTTTGTTGAGACTTATAACTCATATACAAATTTTCAAAACATTCGCTAACTCCGTATCCCAAAAATAATCAATTTCAATGTGCAATAAATTGACCCAAAAAATGAAAACCCCTGCAATGCTTTCCACAAATTGCATAAAAATAGATTATCAATTTAATACCGCGTATATTCATATACCATCTATTGCTTGGTTTCAAATTTAAGTGTACCAGTTGATTTAAGAAAGAATTTCAAATTTTATTATTTTAGGCTTTTGGAACTCAGCGAAGTTCCTTTAAAATTTAGTCATATGATAAAACAGTAATTGTCAATACTGTGTGTACCGTAAAATTCCTAATAAACGCCACCGGGGGCTTAACATTTTCAAAAAGGAGGGCTTTTATTACAACACAGTTTTTCCTAAATAAAAAAAATCAGTGTAAATACATTTAGTGTTAGCAAGAGTTGGTAATAACACTAAAAAGTGCTAAGGTTTTAAAGTTCATATTATACATATTTGTGTTTACTATTAAACACTATGGATTCTGAATGATTTGAATAAAATTATGGCTTTAATTATGAGTTCAGCACTGATGAGTAGATTATTTTCCTTATCAAAAGGCCTGGGGGGGGGGGGGGGGCTTTATTAGGGGAGGGGCGTTTATTAGGAATTTTAAGGTATATCTACATAAAGTGTGTATTTGTCTCCGATATCGATATGCTTTGCACTGAATCATTGACAGATCTAGCATATAACACCCCAAACCTATCAATACAAAGGTATAAAAAGAGTTTAACATACTCTAACTGTTGTGTGGGGGTCATACCATCTGCTGAATCAAAGTCTAATGATCTCGGTTGATTCTGGAACACTTTTACAGTCTTTGGTCCTTTATCTGTCAATACAAATAACATGAGATATGGTGACATAAGAAATTCTGTTCAAGTTGAGTACAAGAATTGCTATTATCAGAAATTAAAAACACTTTCATACATAATTAGCATGTATTCAATTTTCTGTAAAGTAGTCATAAAAGTTTTTTTCATCAGCTATGAACATCTTTTTAGTATAGTAATAATAGTTCAAACATGTAAGTTCAATTGCCAAACAAGTTTTTGCAACTAATATTAATCACTTTCAAGAACACTTCCTGGAACCAACCAGTATCAGTCATATACACAAACATGATTGTGACCGGAGTTGGGCTCGAACACATGATCCTCGGGTTGAGAGGCAGATACCTTAACCACTAGGTCACCACTCCCCTATAGTTAACTTGCAGCAAAATGGATGTATAAAAGCTTAAAACAGACATGTACTTGAGGCACACCTAAGACACCTTCCTGGAACTATGGAATCTGTGTAAAGGCACTGCCTTACCATGAATTTCATTTATCATGTGCTTTGGTTTATCATGTATTTTGGTTTATCATGTATTTTGGTTATCAATGTGTTTTAGTTTATCATGTATTTTGGTTTATCATGTATTTTGGTTTACAATGTGTTTTAGTTTATCATGTGTTATGGTTTACAATGTGTTTTAGTTTATCATGTGTTTTGGTTTATCATGTATTTTGGTTTACAATGTGTTTTAGTTTATCATGTGTTATGGTTTACAATGTGTTTTAGTTTATCATGTGTTTTAGTTTATCATGTATTTTGGTTTATCATGTATTTTGGTTTACAATGTGTTTTAGTTTATCATGTGTTATGGTTTACAATGTGTTTTAGTTTATCATGTGTTTTGGTTTACAATGTGTTTTAGTTTATCATGTGTTTTGGTTTACAATGTGTTTTAGTTTATCATGTATTTTGGTTTATCATGTGTTTTGGTTTACAATGTGTTTTAGTTTATCATGTGTTATGGTTTACAATGTGTTTTAGTTTATCATGTGTTTTGGTTTACAATGTGTTTTAGTTTATCATGTGTTTTGGTTTACAATGTGTTTTAGTTTATCATGTGTTATGGTTTACAATGTGTTTTAGTTTATCATGTGTTTTGGTTTACAATGTGTTTTAGTTTATCATGTGTTTTGGTTTACAATGTGTTTTAGTTTATCATGTGTTTTGGTTTACAATGTGTTTTAGTTTATCATGTGTTTTGGTTTACAATGTGTTTTAGTTTATCATGTGTTTTGGTTTACAATGTGTTTTAGTTTATCATGTGTTATGGTTTACAATGTGTTTTAGTTTATCATGTGTTTTGGTTTACAATGTGTTTTAGTTTATCATGTGTTTTGGTTTACAATGTGTTTTAGTTTATCATGTGTTATGGTTTACAATGTGTTTTAGTTTATCATGTGTTTTGGTTTACAATGTGTTTTAGTTTATCATGTGTTTTGGTTTACAATGTGTTTTAGTTTATCATGTGTTTTGGTTTACAATGTGTTTTAGTTTATCATGTGTTTTGGTTTACAATGTGTTTTAGTTTATCATGTGTTTTGGTTTACAATGTGTTTTAGTTTATCATGTGTTATGGTTTACAATGTGTTTTAGTTTATCATGTGTTTTGGTTTACAATGTGTTTTAGTTTATCATGTGTTATGGTTTACCATGTGTTTTAGTTTATCATGTGACACATCATTTTCTTACCTTTAGGACCGTATAACTTTAATGAATGTAGTTTAACAGGCTGTGTGAATTCTATGCTTATTAACAGCTGAAAATACAAAACAAGAAAAACAATATTCAAAATCATATCATCATATTATTCTGTCTGATCAATAAAATTTTATTGTCAAAACACATGTTCTTTCTGTTTAAAAATAAAAATAAACATTTTGAAAACAAATTATCTGTCTGCATTAACAAAACATCTGTTTTCAAACTTTCAATTCAAAACAATTCTTTGAATCAATAAAACTTTATTTTTCAACACCTGGTTCTGTCTTTTGCATAAAAATAACTTTGTTTTCAATACATTATTATGTTCTATCTCTGTAAACAAAACTTTGTTTTCAAAACACACATTCTGTCAGAATAAATTAAACATTATTTCTAAAATACTTTTTCAAACACTCAATGTCTCTGTGTAAACAAAACTGTATGTTCCATTGTTGTAATCAAAACTGATTCATTAAGAATGTAATTTGTAACTCAATATAACAACAGCTGTCACAGGAGACAGCGAAGCTCGACTAATAAAATACTGGACGCAGTAAGGAGGACAAAACTATGAAAGAAAAATCAATTATGTATAATTATGTATTAAGTTATAGTAAAAAAATAACATTTGTTAACATAAATTCCAAGATCAAGGGGAATAATTCTAGAAATAGTCATGCTAGAGTTATGGACCTTGCCACACAACATTTGTGTAATGATAAGAAATATATATTTGAAGTTTGAAGTAGATAGATTAAAAAATAAAGAAGTTATTATATTTCTTAAAGAAAATCCTAAGTTCAAAGAGAGATAAATCTGTAAATATTGCTTCAAGAGTTATGAACATTGTCACATAAAATGTAATTGATGATAAGGAATAAGTATTTGAAGTTTGAGGTAGATACCTTTAAAAATAAAAAAGTTAAAATAAAAAATAACATTTTTCTAGTAAATAAATCTAAGTTTATGGGGAGATAATTCTTGCAATATTGGTGCTAGAGCTATGAACCTTGTCACATAAGATGTGGATGATGATAACGTAAATATATTTGAAGTATGAAGTTGATCCCTTTAGAAATAAATAAGTTACAGTAAACAAGAGGGCCATGATGGCCCTGAGGTCGCTCACCTGTATATAGCCCCCCCCCCCCAACGTTGCAGGGCCAATTTAACCCAAGGGCTTTTATTTGTACAAACTTGGTAGACACCCATAAGAAGATGTTTCATGCTAAACAACTAAGCTCTAGCTAATTGGGCTTTTTAAAAGAAGATTTTTTTAAAGTTTTTACTATACACATATAGTTAAAAACAATGACACCCCTGGGGCCGCTATACACAACATATAAAGAAAATCAATGACCCCCGGGGCCGGGCCAATTTTGACCCCAAGTCTTTTATTTGAACAAACTTTGTAGACACTCACTAAAAGATGTTTCATGCTTAATATCTTAACTCTAGCTATTTGGGTTTTTTCAAAGAAGATTTTTTAAGTTTTTGCTATACACATATAAGGAAAATCAATGACCCCAGGGGCGGTGCCAATTTTGACTCCAGGGCTTTTATTTGAACAAACTTGGTAGACACCTATTAGAACATGTTTGATGCTAAATATCTTAGCCATAGCTCTTTGAGTTCTTTAAAAGAAGATTTTTTAAGTTTTTACTATATGCATATAGGGAAAATCAATGACCCCCAGGGCGGTGCCAATTTTGACCCCAGGGCTTTTATTTGAACAAACTTGGTAGACACTTATTAGAACATGTTTCATGCTAAATATCTTCGCTCTAACTCTTTTGGTTCGTTAAAAGAAGATTTTTTAAGTTTTTACTATATGCATATAGGGAAAATCAATGACCCCCTGGGGCGGGGCTAATTTTGACCCCAGGGCTTTTATTTGAACAAACTTGGTAGACACCTATTAGAACATGTTTGATGCTCAATATCTTAGCCATAGCTCTTTGAGTTCTTTAAAAGAAGATTTTTTAACTTTTTACTATATGCATATAAGGAAAATCAATGACCCCCCGGGGCGGGGCCAATTTTGACCCCAGGGCTTTTATTTGAACAAACTTGGTAGACACCCATTAGAACATGTTTCATGCTAAATATCTTAGCTCTAGCTCTTTGGGTTCTTTAAAAGAAGATTTTTTAAGTTTTTACTATATGCATATAGGGAAAATCAATGACCCCTGGGGCGGGGCCAATTTTGACCCCAGGGCTTTTATTTGAACAAACTTGGTAGATTCTCACTAGAAGATGTTTCATGCCAAAAATCTTAGCTCTAGCTCTTATGGTTTTTTAAAAGAAGATATTTAAAGTTTTTTCTTTCGGTTGCCATGGCAACCAGAGTTCTGCATGGAATTAAATTCTTTGAACAATTTTTAAAGGTGACCACCAAAGGAACATTCCTGTGAAGTTTGGATGAAATTGGCTTAGTGGTTTATGAGGAGATGTCATTTAAAGTAAAAGTTTACGGACGGACGACGGACGAAAAGCGATCACAAAAGCTCACCCTGTCACAAGTGACAGGTGAGCTAAAAATAATATTTTGTATGGAAAATTCTAAGTTCAAAGGGAGATAAATCTGAAAATATTGGTGCTAGAGTTATGAACCTTGTCACATTAGATGGGGATGATGATAACGTAAATATATTTGAAGTATGAGGTTGATCCCTTAAGAAATAAAGAAGAAACAGTAAAAAATAGTATTTTTTGAGGAAAATTCAAAGTTCAAGGGGAGATAAATCTGAAAATATTGGTGCTAGAGTTATGAACCTTGTCACATAAGATGGGGATGATGATAAGGTACATATATCTGAAGTATGAGGTTGATCCCTTAAGAAATAAAGAAGAAACAATAAGAAATAGTATTTTTTGAGGAAAATTCTAAGTTCAAGGGGAGATAAATCTGAAAATATTGGTGCTAAGTTATGAACCTTGTCACATAAGATGGGGATGATGATAAGATACATATATTTGAAGTATGAGGTTGATCCCTTAAGAAATAAAGAAGTATCAGTAAAAAATAGTATTTTTTAAGGAAAATTCTAAGTTCAAGGGGAGATAAATCTGAAAATATTGGTGCTAGAGTTATGAACCTTGTCACATAAGATGTGGTTGATGATAAGGAACATATATTTGAAGTTGATACCTTAAGAAATGACAAAGTTATAGTGAAAAATATTTTACTGCACCAAAACTTTAATCTAAAATCTGGACGCGGACGCCAAGGCGAGTAGGACAGCTCTCCATATACTTCGTATAGTCGAGCTAAAAATTGTATGTTTGACTCGAGACCTTTGGTCTTGACCCTTAAAAATTCTGGAATGCACATGTCTACCAGTCATAAAATCATCTTTTGACCCGTGATAATTTCTGATATATGCATGGAAACTTTCCTGTTTGTCAACCACTAAATGCTGACACATGAATTTAGCATTTACAAAGCAATAAGCCCCGTCTACAGTAGGCGTGACAAATTATCTACATTAAAGTGGTTTAAGCCAATCACTGATGGGTGCACTTGTGGTTTACATCCGATAGCGAGAAGAAAAACAGAAATTTGTCCACTTATCAATACACTGAACACCCTGTACACTTATATTTGTGTTTGCTTTGCCAAAAACAAAAAGGGAGTTAATCAACCACTTACCAGTAAATTACAGTCAGATACAATAACTTCATCTGTAAAGTTATCAATTTATCAATTATACAAATTAATTAAACAAAGGGAGAGAACTACTACTAACTTGTTCATCACAGTCAGATTCCAGATAGCCTCCCTTGGATGTAAGACAATGAGCTAGGGGGTTATCATCACTTTCATTTAAACATTCACAACCAGATTTGTTGATAAATGAAGACAAGTCCATCTGAAATAAATGTGGCAAAAACAGGTTAAAACAATATATTGTGAACGTTTCACTAACATTCTTAAGTTTTGTGTATCTTTTTACGTAAATTTGGACTTACGCAAAACATAAATTTATGTTAGTTGTGTTTCACTATAAACAACATGCAATTTACACCAGCAATTAGTGAGCGTAACTTTATGTTTAAACTTACGCAAGTGCGTAATTAAGAAAATATAGTGAAACGCAAATAAATACGACAAAGTTCTGCTTACACAAAAAGTTACGTTAAGATTACAGTGACGATAACGAAAGTATGTTAGTGAAACGCATCCCTGTTTCTAGGGATATCAATCTTTATTCTTTGGTTGCGAGACCACAGACAGATCACTTACTCAAACTTAACAAGACAACTCACTGACGACGTTTGATCGTCCTCATGTTTAAAGTTTATCTTATTTAAGCACATGCCACCTTGATGCCACTGACTTAAACTGTGGGAGGATAATAATCACCCTGTCACAGGATGTCAAGTAGTCTCTAATCCTAAAATTGGAAAGAAAAGTACAAACAGAATCATACTTACATGACCTTTGACTGTCACTTCATCACCACCATCATCATCTGCTTCTCCATACCACTTCTTTATTTTTTCTTCAAGAGCATTTGGGTCAGCGCCTCTTTGTGAATCAATTTTTACTTTATTCCGGTAGAATATGAAAGTGGGCATTGCTGACACACCTTGGTCCTGAGCTGTGGACTGAAAAACATTACAGCTAAGTGAAAAAGAGTATTTTGAAGAAATTTGACGATACTATTTGGTAATAATCAAATAAACAAATTAGAACTTTTTTCTGCCCTTTTTCAGACCATCTGATTGTTGATGAACAGATGAATGCTTATTAAACGTATCTGAGATTAAGAGAATAGATAAGTTAAATAGGAGCATGGCATCACTCGTCTGATAAAGTTCTTAGTTAAAAAAGGGCATATTGATTTAACTTAAGAATAACGCCCCTTGTCTAAAATCTGCACTTTGTCATGATTAACATGTTTTTGTTTGTTTGTTTGTTTGTTTCATTTTACGCCTTTTCCCAACAGTATTTCAGTCATATAGGCGGGTAGTTTCCTAACCATCGTTCCTGGAGAGTTACACCAGTACTAGACAACCTTCCTCCGCGCTAAACTACCAAAGCATCTCCCGAGGATGGAACCCACGCCAGAGAGGTACCTGGATTAGAAGTCATCGACTCTAACCCCTCGACCACAGAGGCGGTACAATTAACATGTAGTTTCATGTTGATAATTTTCAAAATGTTTGAACAATAACCTACTGTACATAATTATTAATGTATTTGCATGATGTCACACAAACAACAACATAGTCGGGATCATAACAGCTCGACTTGTTCTTCTAAATACATGTATACAAGCCAAGAATGTACCAGTAAATGAGAGAAGCAATTCAATGTTTACCAACAAGTAGATGTTATGCATCATATTATATAAGTTTTACAACTGCACAAAACAATTGAATATTTCATACAGCTCTATGAAAGTTTCAGTACTATAAAAAGTAACAGACTGTGTTACAATTTTATGTTACCTGGCATTTATCCACATCAACCTTTAGGAAAACAGCTTTTGGGTATTTCTCACTCAGCTGCACATACACCGGGGCAATATTTCTACATGGTCCACACCTTTAAAAATAAAAGGATAGTAACACAAACACTGAATATCAACAGGAAATATTCCAATGCAAGAACAGGGATGGAAAATTATTTTCAGAGCAACTTGTCCTGCAGGACGGGTGGCCTCCACTTTATACTTGTCCATCATTTTTGACTTGATTTTTTAAGATAAACTTGCCGATGCAATAGAACGTCGTCGATGCAAGTGACCGCTAAAACATCTCATAATCAATTTGTTAACATAAATTTTACAAACCAAAACCAGAAACTAAGCTTGTGTTTTAGGTTATGTTTAAATTGCGCATTTTATAGATCATTGTCAGGCACATTCCAGTCACACCCATATATGCCTTATTCTCATCGATTCGTGCCTTCTCATCGATTCATGACCTAAATAATTGTCTGGTATAAATACTTCTGCAAGGACATACACCATCCGAAAACTACACAAGTTTTATTAGACACTCGATTTGACAATTCTATCCAATCAAAATGCGTAATTGAACAGGTGTAAATGACCTTACCCTACAATCAGCTGGCGACCTAATTACTTTAAAATATTCGATATTAATGTTTTAATTTATCAAACACACTTACACTTAAGCCAAAAAAATATTCATTATGCTGTAAGAATTTACTTAAGACTTTGAAACATATATTGATCAGATCGGGCTGAAAATAACCATGCGAACATTTAGTGGTGTGAGCACCTATATTTTGATGACGTCACAGGGTGAATCGGATTTCACGAATCGATGGGTAAGCGTCCAGCTGAGCAAGACAGTCATGGTTGACATGTTCAGTTGCTCTAATCTTTGAGCGGTTGTTTTTAGAAGTAATTTAAAGTTTGTGAACTTTTAGATAATGAATTTATTTAACAAATGCACTAATTGAACTGTATGTACGTCTGATATTTGTTGTGCAAGTGCAATTTTTCCAAATAAGAGTCACGAATCGACGAGAGAAAAGCATATATCCAATTAACAATGCTGTTAGAGCTTTATACATTGCACAAATTATACATTTATAACCTAAAACACAAGCTTTATTTCCGGTTTTTCCATCGTTAAATGTAAATAAACAGATTTTGAGAAATCTAGCATTCTAATACATAGGCAAATTACTGCTCAACCTGCCGGACGAGCATGCAACGATTTTGTACTCGTCCTGCATCAATGTCTACTTGTAATTATGAGTGGACGAGTGGAATTTTTAGCTCCCTGAAGAAAAATGTTTGAAGAAACAAAACATAAAAGCCAATTCATATTTTCTATTATTTCCAAGTTTATATTATTGTTCATCAGTGCTATTCTACAGAAGTCAGAAACTTCAAAAGGAGCGATAGCGACTGAAGAATGTTTCTAATTTCTTTATGAATTTTAACATACCTAGTGTCAACCTTTTATTTGGCATTATTATTCACTTTATTACCTCACTTACGTGTGACCTGTCTATTTTTACAAATGACGTTCTATGAAGCACTATGAAAAATTATAGAAACTGCTCTTTAAAATTTAAATAAATTGCAGTCCATATATTTTTTCTAGAAAAGCCCATAATTTTTCGAACTTACCAAGTTGCATAGAAGTCAACAACAACAAGTTTTGTACCAGCATTCGTGAGTTCTACATCAAACTCTGGATCGGTTTCTATTGTACGCACATTCCCAGCCATTTTAAAGCTTTGTTAATGTAAATTTTAACGAAGAAATATAAAATAAGAGATGACTGTTGAAAACTTGCCGCTTCCGGTGTTTAGATGTAAAAGAACCCAAAGTGATATTTTGACCGAACGCTCAACAAATGCCACCAGGTAAAAATAAACACCAAAAAGACACCCTGTTTTGTTTTTATGGAGGGGAATATCCGCCATAGTTATATGTTGTAAGTAAATTCATGAATTGATAACCTGACATAGGTGTCATTGATAAACTATCGATTACATGTAGCTCCTGTCTAGTATTGTTACATGTATGTGCTATGTTATACATGTAAATAAGAGTTGAAAAAGTGAAAAAAATTATAGTCTTATACAGTATATATACGTATACTACAGTGTGTGTCTATGTGTGTATATTGTATAAGTAATAGAATGATAATAATAATAATAATAATAATAATAATAATACACTCAACTTAACAAAACATATGCATGTATGTCTTTAAAACATTTGTCAATATAGCGAATATTTAAAGGTAGCCCGGGTCTCCACGATACCGGTGTACATATTTTATACAAGGTGTTTTTCAGATAAAATTTTACTGACTTGAAAAAAAGAGGGAATTAACAACTTCATTAACATTTAATCCTTTTAGAAATACATTACAGCGTTCTGTTACTATGAAATTCACGCTCACTACAAATGTAAACAATGGTCGACCATTTTGTATGACGTAGATAAACAGACTTCATGCTACCGGTGCACTGGTAAAAATGTTGTTTATATGGAAAGCCATTGCAGTTTTAATAGCAAAAATATCATTTTAGCATTCTTGTATTCCTATCTAAAAAAATAACTTAAAAACAACATAAAAACGTGTGTTTAAATAGTTTACTGTTCATCTTTTATTACCCCCAAGGGATCTCTGTATTAGAATCTTACACTCCCAATTACAGGTGTATATTATACCATGTGACTGGATTCAAAAATTCCCCCTTCACTTTATTTTAGTGTTGTTGTGATTTTTTGGTCCTTTTATATCATTGAATCTATTTTATTACTATATGATGAAGATAAAATATCAATATGGCACTTTACACAGGCTCCCTTAACAGACTGAATGAAACTGACTTTTCAATTTTCACAAACTGTTTTATATGCACTAATGGCTTTCCATAGATTAATTTTTTCCCGCCAAAAATGGTGTCAAAAGGTCAAGTGACATGTAATGGAGGTAAGAATGACGTCAACACCTGTCATTTTTTATTTTTTTGGAAAAAAATGTGTTTTGTAGAGAGACCGATTTATGCAATGGAGGAAAAGGATAGTAAATGAAAAATAAGGTAGGATATGTGAAATATTTTCTTCAGAAACTCATTAAAATGTTTAAAAACTTTGAAATAGCAAATATTACTAGAGCATGTCAATATAAACACTCGGTAGGTGGCGTTGACAATAATATCGCGAGATATGTGAATACACCGGTACCGTGGAGCCACCGGTATCATGGGGTTCGAGTATATACTGTTCCAAATGTTCAAGCCATGATAAGAAAATGTGTCCATAATATAATTTGTTTTAGGTCTGGTCCATAATAGAATATCTTTTCGTGAGTTAGATCTTAAATTGTATATTTCATTGCCTGATAAATAAATCAATTATGTTATATTAATTTGTACCATGTAATTTAAAGTTTTTTTAAACAAGTCGTGTGATATTTACATCTGTCAAGGAATGGTAACCAGTTAAGAGATTCGAATAGCTTCATTGACGGAGATCTTTATGTTTGCTGTAAAATGAGTTTAGCAACTTGTTTTTTTTTTCGTAATTTACAAACATTATTTGTGTAGTTTGCGTTTTCTTAACCCCATATAATACAACGATGTAATACCACTCATGCACGGGACCTCGATTTATTGTCTCATCCGAAAGCTTTTTTTAAGACTGTTAGAGTTAAATCAAAAGCAACGATACCAGTTCTGCATTAACAATTTTCAATACTATTCCTTACAATGTCATATAATATGCATTTGAAATTCTGCATTCCTTAATGTCAATTAATATACATAGAAGGTAACAAATGTAATATGAATAAATAAGAATGCAATCAACACACATTAACATATAAACATGTTATCAAGATACATATCTTTTTCGGGATAGTCCCCTCCATAGAAATCATCACTGCTTTGTGCTGCATGCCTCTTTGATAAGACCTAACCACCTACAAAGTTTTAGGTTGTTCTGCCAGGAACCGTAATGCACTTAAGTTGTTTACGTCATGTGTGCAGAAGAAATCTGTGGTGTATACATGTATAAGATTGTTTGTAATAAGGTAAATTGTACTCAAAGTTTATTGGCATGCGCCAATTTTAAAAGATTTAAAAGCATGTCAACGATCAAAGTATTGAAATAAAGGGAAATGGAAAGTGATAAATCAAAAAGTTGTACAGTGTGATCATTCATGTAAACATAATTTGCGGTAAAAAATGCAAATTTGTGTATGAAAAGGTTAATTTTGTTCTAACAATGCAACATGAAATAAAGTATCATCAGGGGAGGAGGGCTTTACAGAGATATACAACACACTTATTTAATTTAACGCATTGACATATCGCATTCTTTTATTTGCTTAATTGTGTAGTAATTGCCTACGTGAAACCATCACATTCAGTGCCTTCAGTGCTTTGATCTATATTGCAGTATTAATGATAATATCATTTTCTTTTTCAAGTAAATTGAATTCAATGATAAGTTTCTCATGGAACTAAAAACGTTCCATTATGTAAAATAGCTCGTTTCTTTGCTGTAATTATCTAAAATTGGTACGTGGGCTTGCGATACCACAACAGCTCTTGAAAATTTCGGAATTCAGTCTCGGTTGTTGGAAAATTCTACATGAAGATTTTCACATCATCTGATATATCTCAGAATTCCGGGTACCCTCCACTAAATTTCCATAGTTTCTTAAAGTAACAGCAATGTTATCTATAATCATATTACTTAAATCGAGTAATATATAAAAAGTCACGCGGGTTGACTACCTAAGTAAAGGTGTCAAAATTTAATTGCAATATGTTTTTGTTAGCCATTGGAGTAATAATGTATAAAGGACTTTCAAAAACAGTTATTATTCAGAGCGGGTGCTATGGTGCAGTGGTTATACTGAAAAAAGGAACAAGAAATTTACTGAAACAGCTAACTCACAAATAAAACGGATAAACATTTTCAAATAAAAACTTAAATAGCCGATAAGAACCGCCTCAACAACAAAGAATCATTAACAAAAACGTTAGCCTTTATACAAAATATAATTATCATGATGTTTTGTAACAACCATAATAAAAAGAAGTGAAAACCTTAAAATTCGCTTACCTTTTGGGAAAATTTGATTCTTTATCTTATTATCTATTTTCTTATTTATATTTATTACTTTTTTTTACTATTTTGTGGAGGGTGGTGTATGTGTACGGTTATACGAAATTATACAAAAACATATCTGGATGGAATATAAAAGTTTATTTCTGACTTGTACCTTCACATACAATCATTAATTTTTATTTCCAAAATTTAAGCACAAATGAACCGTATACGTACACTTTTCATGTACTTGTACCTTTTCTTTAAAGTTTATAAATGTTATAAAGCAAAGGGAGGCCGATGTAATTAAACACAATTTTGAATGTAGTATTTAGGACAAAGGAAAAAAGAACTATTCGGATGAACTTCGATAACGTTCGTAGCACCTGCTATATTATCAAATGGTCAGTTAAACTTTGATAACAGAAACTACCCATACAAAGTGTATATGTATTAAGAAAACCATTTATTTAAGATTGCAATTATCTCTCTGTACTTTCGAATCAGTATAATATTAGTTGGCTATAAGCAATGCTTTTAGTTCCTGTTTTTTAAAGTTTTTATGAAATTCGTAGCACGTTTATACTGAATTATACCGACATACATGTATAGGATATTGAAAATTACATAAGAGGACATTACAATGGCCTATAAGCATATGTAAATGTATGCTTTAAAATTATGTGCAAAAATAACTTTTAATGAATTTTGTAAATAATATTTTTTACATTTTTTTTTATTTTACTCATACATTTGTATTTTTTAAACATACCTAATAGATGACGAAAAACAACACCAAAAACCCTTATAAATACAAATTTTGCATAGGTATTTTCCAACTTTTACACCAGTCAAAATTATGATGAAAAACGAAATGATATTATATCTTTGTAACAGACATTTTCGGATAATTAATCTCATTTCGATAAACGTTATGTCACGTTCCGATATTTTCATTGTAATGAACACGATAATGTCCAATATTACGTGACGTCAAAGCATGCGTTTATATCGACAATTCGATATATTTTCTTAAAATGCTTCTTATAAACAGGGAAATGCTATTTACCCTGTTTATTTTCTTTTAAAAGTTTTTTTTTAATTAAACGATATCTTCATAAGAGTGTTTAAAGTGCATATAATTTACACATAGGATCATCTTCTTCAGCATATAGAGATTTTCATAATTATTATAAAACATTTGGTGTCTTAGTTATTCATAATTACAAAGTGAATAACGGATTTAAAGCATCATGACGAATGTCACTCACATTTTTATGTTGATGATGACGAACGCATACTTACTAGGTATTGTAATTTTACTGTTTATTAGTCAAATGCTAAATAATGCAGAATAAATATTCGTGTGTTTATATATATAATAATTCGTTCAGTTTCTTATACGAGCATGTTATTTTTTTATCTGAAAAACTTAACTTGTGTCATGTTGTGTACATACGACGGGTCGCTGATTGATTGCAATTATATAACTAATTACTTACTAATTGTAAAAATCTTCTTCTTTATAACTCTGAAAAGCTGATAGAGCTTAGGTATTTTGTTTGTAACATTGTACGGCAGGTCACAGACTGATTGCAATTACTAATTACAAATTAATTGTAAAAATCTTTTCTCTTTTTCTCTGCGAAGCTTGTCGAGCTTAGATTGAATTTACTGTGAAACATTGTATAATGTACAACTACAATATGCGTTTAAACTATGTCATTTTTTTCCAAAACATTTGATAAAATATATGTTTTAAATAATAACTTGAAAGCTTTATTGCATGATTCAGGAACAAATAAAAGTGAGGCAGCAAGTAACACTAACAGCAGTGGAATTCTAACAGCGCCGTTTCCTGGCGCCACAAATATAGGTCAAAATGGCGGTAGTGGCTCTTCTGCTTCCGCTAGTCACAATATGGCGGGATGTCCAAAACTCGTTGCCAATTGCAACTTTGATTGCTTAACTATTGGGAAAAATGGGTGCATAATATGCACATGTACAAAGCAAGGTATTCAATTTGGCAAATATATTTGAACATATTTTTCGACAGTTTCGATTAGTAGGAAAATTGAGTTAGGCAAATATTTATGTTTAAATTGATACACATATTCTGGGTAGATTGCATAACGGTTAAAATTCGCATCTGATGTGTAATACAAAACATTCTATATCAACCTACCAATATTTCTAACATTACCGAAATTTCCACTATCTCTGCATATGGCACGTTATATGATATTGTTTCTATGTCAAGTTTGTATGCATTTTTGTTTATCAATGAATTAATTTTGAATACATGTACCGTATTGTTTTCAAAGGGTCCTCCATGACACTGTCAGGGGGCACTTCGCTAACGTCAAGTGGTACAGGCAGCCAATCAGGTCAAGGCTCATATATAGGTGGTGCTAATAATTCTTTATCTTTGACAAGTAAGTACCATTCCATTAAGTTGCATACCGGAAGTAGAGGCCATACTTGTTATTATTTCACTTCATGGTAGCGCACTGCATTGAATATCTCTAGATATCTTTTGTTGAGTTTAGGATTTTATCGACTATACAAAAAAATGTTTTGAAATACTTTAATAATGCAATGAATATCTTTTAACTAATTCTAAATATTAATATTTACGACTATTGACAATGAAAAAAAAGAATTTAAGGGGTTATTAAAAATAATTTACTTTTCAATAAAATTATAAAAGCTAATATCGGTAGTTTGAATTAGATATATTTGAATGATAACATATATTAAATAATGTATTTGCAGATGTCAATTCACCATTTTCAATTCACACCGGAAGTGCCGGAACCGGAAGTGGTGGGGCGTCTGGTGCAAGCGCCCAGGTATCACAGAATAGTAATGGCTGCCCTGCGTTTCCAAACAACTGCCATGCATCATGTACATCTTTAGATACAAAGGGATGTCCAATATGCACATGCACAAA
>NW_026852198.1:0-38406 GCF_026571515.1 Ruditapes philippinarum
TTCCCGAGTGAAGTACCAATCTGCCAAAATAAATTCAACTAAGGCATTCTTGCAACGAAAGTCACAGAGAAAACAGGGCAGCTAATTCGTGACTGAATTATATTTTTTATGTTTAATTTCTGAAGATTTACGTAAGTCATCTTGGTTCGTGCCAAATTTCAGTCAATTCCCCAATTTTGTTACAGCTAAACTTGTGAACAAAGGCCATCAAAATGATAAACGGAACATGACCTTTATTGACATGTGGTCTTTATTTGGGGCAAATTTTGTTCTGCTTCAATAGTGAAGTTTTGACGAAAAGTGATCTTTATTGATACGATGATCCTATCTGGAGGTGGTCTTTAACACAAGTTTGAATGTTTATATTATTCATAATCACTTTATACTGATAACATGATTGTGTCCTTCTTGTACAGAATCAACACTGGTAACGTCGATGAATCAGAGACAGTTAAAGGACAGTAACTGTTTGGAGACGATGTTTGACATCACGTGCAACATTCACAACGACTGCAACAACTACCACACTACCATCTACAAAAATAAATTTGGAAACGTACAAAACCTAAATAGTAAGATATTTCATTTGTTGACATTCAAAAGTTTGCCTTAACTTATTATAAGATTACGCAGAAATTAAACCAAACTCATTTTCACAATACATGTACCTACTTCGGTTATTTAAAGGTTTGACAGTATATCTTCAAATGTGCACGGTTTAAGTGATATAAATTACTTTCTATTCACATATCCATTGCAGGTTATCTAGAATGTAAAAGGAATTTTACTGACGATGCCGGCTACATGATAGACTGTTCCGGCTCCTTGCCTGACAACCTCGTGGAAAGTTATTCATTTATTGCTTGTAAAATGGAAGCGAAGCGCCCAGATAACAGAGTGGTGAAAAAGGAACAAAGATACACTTTGCCTAATTGTGGTGTTGAATCAAGTATGCTAGTTTTTCGTTGTTCTGTTGAATTCTTAACCTTTTAGTTAGCCTTTCCACCAGTATAGAGCCAGACCAACTTGCAGTTTGTTTGACTGTAAATCGGGTGACCGCGACGGCTAAGCTCATTTTTGTTGTATCTGATCATGAAATCTTTTCTACAGTACCTATGCTCTGGCTTGTACAGAAGTTAACAGCAACTAGTTCGTGTACACTGCTTGACAACCTGACGTGGAACGATACGGCGACAGAACTGTGCTCTTTGAAATTCATTGTGGCTTACTATCGTGATCCGGAGTTAAAACTACCGACTGACCACGCTCAACACTTCACGTCGAAATGATAATCGAGGAAATCTTCAAACGTTTATGTTAACGTTAGAAATTCAGCAGATCAATTGTTATTTTTCTATCATCTTTGATAAGCTTACTGATGGAATATATTGATAAATTTGATAAATGTTGTCGTGGAAAGTAGACAAGAAACATAATAATCAATGTTCCAAGGTATATATTCCGTGCATACTATATTAGATATAATCTAGTATGTACGAAATATATACCGTCTGTAACCGACGATGCAAGAAGTTATGTAAATTTATAACTGATTTCTATACAAAAAGCAACAACAACAACAATTATAATAACAATAATAAGAAACCATGTAGTTTAACTAAAATATGATAAATTTGATTTATAGTCACCGTATGACGATTTGAAAAACGTTGATAATTATAGTATCTACGTATTCAATTTTGCAGGATGTCATACTAGAGAGCCGGGATATGCGGTATTCAACTGCTCAGAAAAAGCCTCAGACTATCTCAATCTTCAGAAAGCAGAGTGTAGTTTTCCAAAGCAGTCCAACTGTTTAAAACCCGGACGAAAGGTGTTTGATATGTACAAGGATAGATTTGACAATCTGACATGTTCCACGGACAACACTGTACCAGTCTGCCGACTTTCGTGGTGCAGCGACTATCGTTTTATCAGGAAAAACGAGATACCCGGAGTGGTGATCTGTTCTCCGAGTTTCAATGAGCGGTACGTGTCACCAACAACTACATCTACAACAGTTCGAACGAGTCCGACGGCATCATCGAATCAAAAATAAATCTCCATTTTAACAGGATTACTGCGCAGTTACCTTTATTTATATAGATTTTGTGACAGGGTAATTTTTGAGGAAAAAACAAAGCAAACAAAAAAAGACATAACAAAAGAAAAATACCCCCCCCCCCGGAATTTCACTTCTATCAACATTTTGTGTCCTCTTAGTTCAATATAATGGAGTATAATTTTGAATAACTCACCGTATTATTGTTTATATATCAAACGAAAATCTAAGTTGGAATTTATTGGAAAATTACAAGCAATTGAAATTCGGTTTTTTACCGAACCGTATTCCTGAAACATTCCGCGAAGGAATTCAAGCTAATATAACCCAGACCAAATCAAAGAGATTTTTTCTGTACCTAAACACAAAAAGATCTACGCTGTTTTTACAAGATGTTAGTCGGTTTGAAAATTGGACAGTCACATGAATATAGAACTGTTTTCTGTGATAGATTGATATAAGAACCCAATTTTTAACCATGTTCAATGTAATGTTTTCATTTGTTATGTTCATACTTAATTAATTTGATTCCTTGACATTTAATTCTGTTTTGAATGGTGTGCATGTCTTGCATCTTTAAATTATATACACTATGTTTATTTTAACAGATATAAATACTACCCACCTACCTACACCCTTATTCATAGCCGTTAACCTATTTTATATCTAAATGCATACCCGTTTATCAGCCTAACAACTTTAATACTTACCTGCCTGTCTAACTACCTACCTACTCGCAAACCTACATGCTTGCTTAATTGTCTGTCTACCTCCCATAATACCGGCTTATTCAGCTTCCTACTTTTCTTTCTACCTCGCTACATACCTACTTATTTTTTTGTAATTGTTCTTGCCTACTGTCCTGTCTACCTACATGCCTGCCTGTTTACTCGCTTAACTATGTAAATTTCTACCTGCCTGACTACCTATATGCTGTGCTTACACGTCAGTCTACCTCCCTACACACCTGTACACATTCTTGCCCAACAACCTGACTCACTACCGGCATGCATGTCTATCCATCTGCCTTACTACCAATATGCCTTCTTACCTTTTGCGTATAATACCTTTTTCAATTAATTATTTCTCGTATTAATTAATGACACATTTAGCGCCCAACATAACAAATCATTGAAAAGTTATAAGAAGAATAAAAGAGTAAAATATTCATGAAAAATATGTGATTAAATTTGTAATTGTGAAAGAAGAGTACTCCAAAGAAAATTGATTGACTTTTTTTTTTATACTTGCACATATTTTAGTTTCTGAATGTGATATTCGTTTTATACATATATGTATCAATAACATTTCAATCGAAACAGTTTAAGTTTTATATCTTTTTTTTGTTTCTATTTTTATATATGCATGTTTGATTTGTATCGCTCAATTTTGTATATTTTTTTGTTTTTGTATTAATTTTATTGAAATATCTTTTAATAAAGTTTACATTTTTCACATGTTGTTTTGTGCATTACTCATCCATGTTTCATGTATTACATATACATCAACAGAACTATCATAACACACTTTACCATTTCCGTGGAAGATCTTATAACGTTACTTTTAGCTTTTAATCCATTAAAATATCATCATATTCAATCTTTTGTGCGAGTTATCCTTCTTTCTTAAAAAATCTAAATATTAGTTGGATGGAGCTTCAATCAGATTAAAATTAGCTCTTAGACTTAATAACGCTCCGCTTTAAGATCTAACCGTGACCATATACGAAGTTATTTCTGGTGAGCTTTCACACAGCCAATCATCGGCGTCTTTCATAATTTTAAAAGCGATGTGGTTACTAATTTTAACCCTGGGAAAACCAATACTGAGTTAATAATTTTAACGATTTCGAGAACAAACCTGACGTTGTCTATATTGCCCAAGGTGCATATCCATATCGGTACCCTCTTTGCGAAATCTGTTCAAACGGTACCCTCTTTGAACATGCACAGGTCATTCTCTGCTAAAAACAAACCAGCGATGGATAACAATACAGTAAAATTTCATTTTTATAAGGAAAGGAGATATGACACGTAGAAAAGATGTATACCACGGAACACTAGAATGTTTTGTTTATGTGCTGATTTGTCATGTGCCCGATTTTCATGTACTGCAACTTCACAATAAGCTACAAGAAATCGACATGTCTTGCCTTGCCCTTCTCCTCGACATATTTTTCGGGCTGAAATGAACCTATGGCTTGATTATATATGCATCATACATATTTAATATGTTCATATACATATCATCTTCGGACATATGGCAGTATATTGTCAAAAAAAAATGTAAAAATCACAAAAAACCCTACATTCGGTTTTGCAGCGGCACGGGCTACCTCTCTTCATTTGAATTTTTATATCACAGGTACCCTCTCATTTCTGAACACATAGGTAACCTCAAAGCACGACATAAGATTTTATTTGCGTTAATCGTTAAGTATGTATGTAATATTTCTTACTTTTATGTAAATATTACATACTTAACGATTAACGCAAATAAAAACATTTTAGAGAAAATGTTTGAAGTGTTTTTTAAAAAAATCAACTTGAAAGAATAGAGTCCAATTAATAAAGGGCAAAAATGATTTACCAGTTTACCTGGCGGCTACACGGTGCATATCCATATCGGTACCCTCTTTGCGAAATCTGCTCAAACGGTACCCTCTTTGAACATGCACAGGTCATTCTCTGCTAAACACAAACCAGCGATGGATAACAATACAAATCAACAATTTTTTAACTTCCACGAATAACGGAATTTTGATTCTTCTTCTAATACCTTTGTAAAAACCGGTTTGATTGCATGGCTAAAATAGCTTTCTCGAGAAATCCGAATTATAAAGAAGGCGAAATATATACGGTCGCCATCTGATCTACATATAAGATATAAGTAGAACTGAACTTTAGGCAGATTGGATGAAGCTCAAAACAGAATAAAATCTATGTAGAAACCACAAAATATTATTAGAACAAAGTGCCTATATCTTTGAAAACTGTCATATCTTGGCTATCTATTTAAAAACATTATTTTATAAATACAATAGTGTGTTTATAAATTGACACCAGTTCCTACTCTCCTCTCTCAATTATAATCAGTGCTGATTGTCGCGAAATGGTATATGGTATATTGTACATTGTTAAGTACAATATTGAATTCTTTTGCATGGGCACTAGCCGAGTCTAATATATGTTTTTTGCAGCTGTGTCCAATTCCATGATTATAATCAGTATTGTTCTCAACCAGTTATAATGACCTCATACTATTTTTAACATTTTGACAGATATTTGTAACTTCAATTCGAATAATTATTTGATATAGCCTTTGGAATCTCAAAAGATCATTACGAGCATAGATGGGTACGATGTGGATCTGATATGACCCTTTTGGACGCTTTTAATAAAAACAAGGTTGTATGGCGTGTGATACGGGTTTAGTATGGACTCGAAAACAAGGCTAGATTAATAAGATTGGAGCACATTTGTGGGTGGTGAATGATTTTAAAATTTGGGAAGTTTTTTTTTTTTTTGTTCCGAGACAATTTATTGTTTCTGAAATATTCGTTATTATTGCCAGTAACATATCCTCAAAGTGTGGGGGGGGGGAGTGGGGAATAATCCACCGCTTTGTGCTAAAATTGGGTAAGTCTTCAAACTTCAGTATAAAAATTGAGTACGATTATGTGCAAGGAAAATCTAATATGTACATTAGAGAACGTTGGCAAATGTGTCACTTATCTCTTAGTCTGAAGTGATCAAAGTGATTGAAACAAATATTGTTGTGTACACAGTATTTATAAACCAGCTTTAAGACGTTTTAAGAAAATGAAAGAAAAGAAAAAGCAATTTTTTTTTTGTTAAGCCTAAGATGGTGTACATGATGAGAGAATGATAAATAAGGAAAAAAATACACTGATTATTCTTTTGTTTGTTTAGCCCTACATACATTGCAACTTCCTTTTGTAAATTTAAAACAGTATTTAAAACATAACTTAGAAGGTAAATCATCAGAGGGCGGAAGTCGTTTAGAAGAGACAAAATGGTTGGGAGAATTTTTGCAATCAATTTGAGTATTGTAGTGTTTTGTATGATTGTAGCAGTGACAGAATCACAGAATTGGAGGGGGTGAGTTGTTGATGATAATTACAATATAATATTTAACTCATGACTTCATATAAAATGACTTATATAAGAGTTCCATTTTTATGTTTAATTTGACATTCTTAGCTGATGGCCGTGACTTTTGAAATAATTCATTTATATGTTTAATTTGACATTCTTAACGAATGGCCGTGTCTTTAAAAATAATTTTGTATATGTCTAATTTGACATTTTCAGCGATGATCGTGTCTTTCGTATAAACCATATTTATTATACTCTTAATTCCTCAAATTGTGCATTTTTTTCTTAAACAATTTTTAAGTGAGAAAAAGGGGGTGTTCTACATCAGAATGTTCACAGTCACCCCGCAATATAAACGCGCCTAGTTGCATTCTGGTTTCAATATCTTTATTTTCCGCTTCTGTGCCTGTCAATACGCTCACTGTTCATAAAATATCTCATTGAAAAAATGCTTCGCATAATAAGATGTATATTATTTATAACATGAATGTTTGCATTTTACGAACAAATAACTTAAAAGAAAATGAAAGAAGATAACTGTTTAAAGTACGAAGTGACATTAAATTATTTCCCATTATTATCAAACTAAGTCTTTAGAAAGGGCAATATATCGTTATTTACAGAATTGACAAAATAAGCATTTAGTATTTCTTTCTTTTTATTTTAATCTCAAACTGTCAAGACCGCATTTGGTGAATATTTTGAGGCTATAATTCCATACACATGCATTTCTAAACGTATTTAGAATGTTGAAATTACGTGTTCTCGCTTTATTCCTTTAAAACTAGAGATGTTTAAGACTCGGTGAGATGTGCCTATTCATTAACGGCTTCAGTTAATTAATTCTATAATATACACCCTCTTACACCACTTTTTAGAAGGTTTCAATATCTTAATAAAAAGCACATTGCATCACTATATTGCGGTGATAATGACATTTTCACTATGCGACACTATGTGAACCATCCCATGAAAAAATGATTTATGCAACGTGAAAAAGGACGGGATGCGTTTCACTTCATAAAGCAGCATTGTTTAACTATAATGCATAGATTTGCACTTGTTTTGTATTGTATTATAAATTCCATATCTCTGTCCTTTGTAAATAAAAATAAGTAATGAAGACAATATTTTTGCTTGAGATTGTACAAATTAAGCAGATTCACGAATTCAAAAAATACAAGAAATAAAGTACAAAAATGACAGACAAACAAACAAACAATTGACAATGAACGTGACAGACAATGCTTGTTAATAATTTTCTTTCGTTTCTTTCCTTATTTACAGCCCGTTTTAAGATTCGCGCGATAAGGTATCATTTGATCAATTTAAAAAGGAAGGGTTAACTGTAAAAAAAGACAAAACAGGTTTAACTTTTATCACTTCGAAGTATCGTTTGTAAATATGAAGGTTAAATATAAGCTTGACTGTAGAAAAGGCGTATGACTTATTTATCCGGGAATGGTTTCCTATGACGAAACATGACCCAAGGACAATTTGAACCGATGCTTCTATAATTGAGAGGCCGACAAACTTAACCATATATACACATGCAAAAGACATATATGTTAAACGAGAATTCTAACATTACGTTTAACATACTAAAATGAATAAACAAATTGAAATAATGTATAATTATTTATAATTGCGATATTTACATTATTATTTTTATTTACGTTTACATTAAAGCATTGTAAATTATTATAACTATTTTTTTCTATTATTTTTGGTAATACTTTTTGACAATATTGTGGAGACAAAACACTCACTTAAACTTTAAAAATGTGCGTCGCCATTGTTTCTTTTATTTCCATACGCGTTAACACTTAATGATCTCTTTGTCACGTAAGAGTAAAAAACACACAAGAAAACCCTAACGAAATAAAAAAAAATATAATGGAACATGATTTGATAATCGGGTAACCATCCTGATCTTGCCTTTAAAGAATGCATTGTCAAATAATAAAGTGAACAAAACAAAAAGCTTCAGCGCAGTGTTTGTCACGTAATTGGCAGTAAATATTTTGTTTATATACACACTCCATTTGCCTGTGTACCGACCACATCTGGGGAAAAACTTATAAGTTATAACTAAGGAAGCTGAATAAAGTGAAACATGTTTTGATACTTAATTTGTGTTGGTTTTTGATCCAACTGTATTAAGTTATAAGTATAAATTTTCATCTGATGCGGCATTTAAGTTTTGAATAAGACCCGTTACGAATCCTAACCAGAATAACATACGTTGATTTAACCTTATTTTCCATTTGCAATACCCTTGTCCCAATTATGCGATAAAACAATTACTTGAATATCATTCTATCTCTTTAAAAGTATCAAAATGTTGATACCGTCATTAAAATAGCCTATTTAACTTTGAAACATCAACTACGCCGCCTACAGTCGGCCATGACATTTAGGAGCTACGCGAGCAGGGCTGGGAATCAAAAATGCGTCGTATCCTACAAAACGTATACAATCGCCGCCATCTTGGAACGAAAAGACGTATGTGTTTGTTTATAACTCTTTTTGTTGGAGATGACTGAGATATATGTATTAACAAGCTCCACTATTTTCCTCTTCGTTCGGTACATTAATTTGGCTAACAAAAGGTAAAGCGAACTTGCCACTCGAAGTGGAGTTTTGTGGATACGACGCAGTTCTTTTTGCTTTATCCACCATTTTATCATTCAAATCAAATACTTTTTTCAGAATTAACTATAAATTTCAAAATATAATTTTACATCATTTACTAAAATTGCATTAGAAAGAAATGTTTATTTTGAAAGAAAAATAATGATTTGTACGGAATGATACGACGCAGTTGAAAAGAAAATATGATACGACGCAGTTGTATTTTCATATATATATTTGTTCAGCTATTAAATTATGCGCTAATTAAGGAGGCTAGAAACGTCCAACAACATTTCGGTTATTTTTCGAATTTTTGATCATTATGAATACAAACCTTGTATACAACTTAAGTCAATAGCAGACATCACTCATTGGTTTCCCCAAAACGGAAAATGTAATGAAAATTCTATTAAGGCTTCATTTTCGGTCGCTATTAAAGCACCTATCATATGCATCCACAAATTCCGAAAAAAGAGTATCAAATGCAAAACACATTGAAACACGTGATCAACACCCATATGACAATGTGTTCTAGTGTTGCCTTAGCATGCTTGTAAACTTGTTCGTAAATTCGAAACTAATGGGGTAGTTACTTTTTAATTTGCATTTTTGTGATATAAATTTCAATATTCCAGGGTAACCTGGACATTGTATCAATCCGGAATGATCTTTGTTTAAAAGAATTACAAAGTTCGAAAAAAATGTCTGTTGCTATTAGAAGAGAGGTATGTGCAAATTGCATGCCTACCATTGTAACTATGAACAACAATTTCCGACAATGTCGTTATTACTTATGTTTTTTACGCGCCGAGTATTTGTATTCATTTTCTTTATAATCGTTGAGAACAAATGAGCTTTATAATTTGAAACTTAAATCAGTATTTGAAATAATGTTTATTCCTCTCTTAAATGAACATTAATTTTTTAAAGTCTTATTATAAGTTGTGTAACTACGATACGTTTCTGCAAGTAAGGTATGCGCATTTTAAGTTCAGTGCCGTTCAACTTTACTGCTGACTTTGTCGTATTGCATTTCTTTATCGTCGATGAGAACAGTTCTGAAATTTAATTTGTGAATTGAGTTCACAAACTTCATTATTCATCCCAAAACATATTGTGATAACATTGAACATAAGAAATTAATTAAGATATTATGATAATTTAATGAACATGTTCATGCTTATCTGAAACGTACCTTCTGCAATGTAAACTTTCAAATAAATGTTATGTTGGAAATGAAACAAAGTATTCTAAATAGTTTAAAGCAACAGAATATTGCTATAAACCGTGAATGGTAAGGTTTTTTTTTATCAATCACACACATGAATTTTCAGTAAAATGACCTATATTGGCAAAATTATCCCTGTTGTTAAGACTGCCAAAAAAAAATGCAACTGCGTCGTATCATATTTTCTTTCCAACTGCGTCATATCATTTCGTACAAATCATTATTTTCTTTCAAAATAAACGTTAATTTTAAATGAAATTTAAGTAAATGATTTAAAATCATATTTTGAAATTTATGGCAAGCTCTGAAACGAGTATATATTTGATTTGAAGGAAAAAAACGATGGTTAAAGCAATATGAACTGCGTCGTATCCACAAACTTCGTAAACATTCTAACCGCTTCGAGTTGCAAGTTCGCTATAACTTTTGTTTGGCAAAATAGTTGTGCAAGCAACATATACCTAACGAAGCGGAAAATAGTTGAGCGTGTTAATACATATATCTGGTTTACAGTCATTTCCAACAAAAAGAGTAATTAACAAAATCATACATTTTTTTTGTTCCAAAGATGGCGTCTGTTTACATTTTGTATGATAAGACGCAGTTTTGATTAGACCTGGTATGACAAAATTCGCGGGAGCCGACTAGAGTAGAGTCGTGTACTATATTAAGAACATCTTTGTTGTATTCATAATTCAAGATAATGTTTTTATTTACTTTCTTTAATATTTTTTTTTACTTAAATAAAATTATGTTGAATATATAAGTCATTAAATCATATTTTCAATACCTTTATAAAAAAGTAATTCATAAAAAGCTAGAAGCGCATTAGTTCTGTTTTCTTAACCGTCCGCGAAAATTACCCGTAAAAGTCAATCTCGTAATCACGTGGCCAAACACTTATGGCACAATATGGCGGACCAAGTGCAGAATTTTTTACCTGTTGGAAACTATTACGCAATAAGTTTTTTATGTTTCAACCTTTGACCTATCAACAGATTATACATAGTTTTATCAAAGTTTGCTTCACTTTACTTCATGGCTTGTTTAATGAATGAATACGAGAGTTTCAGATTCCTGGCACGATTATTGGTGGACTTTCCTTACGGGTCTGTTTTCAGCGTTCAGGTCATGTCATAGTATATTAACGGGTACGCTGTACACCTTTAGCTAGGGAAAATGTTTGATATGCCCTTGCACATAATGCTGCATGTTTAAAGAAAGCATGATAATAAACATTTATTGATATTTTGAAATAAGTAATCTTCAGATCTATTATTAACAAAGTAATCATATTTGCATAGTATCATATTTCATTAAGTGTCGTTTTATTTTTGTGTTTTCGGTTCATGACACACGAAAAAATTCTAATGTCAAATCAAGTTGATAAAATTTACAATTTTATACATATAAATGTAGCATCAGTTTGAAACTCTTTTGCATAGGCATCATATATCTTTATATCCTTAAAAGCGACCTTCAGCATTTCTAAAGTGTCAGTGTGTTTTTTCAAGATAAATCGTTTCATATAATTGTCATATCAAAATAATTAAGGTATAAAATGAAATTTTTCAACAATAAAATGCATGAACAATAAGAAAACGCCCCGAAACAATTAATCTACCGGTCCACCCTCGGTGAGTAAATAACTAAGTCTTCTGTTTTTTATATAAATGAATGTCACTGCGCGCTATGAATAGATCTCGGGTGCTGTTTTGAACAAGGCTTAACGGTGATTTTATGCACTTCTCCTTAGTAACATTACTAAAGTATTTAGTATGAGATAGCATAGAATCGTTTTCATAAAGGCTGCTTTAAGATATTACAAGCTTAGTAGACATTAGCGTAATAAAATCACTTTATTTCTAGACTTTGTCCAGTTTTCACCCGTGATTTTATACTGAACTATTTTGAACCATTATGCGTCAATCTACAAGGTGAAGCTAACATTTTAAAACTCAAAATCTGATAAGTTTTTGTCAAAAAGAAGAAGAAAAAAAATGTTGATAATTTATAAACAGTTTTAATGGTTCAGGTAATAACAACAATATATTGATTTCATTGCGATCAGTTTTTTTTTTGATTAAGTATGCTATGCAATAAATTAATTGTTGTCGTTATTTATTTACAGCAACACCGAATCTTTTGGAACATGGAAAGCAAAAAGATGTAGAAGATGTGTTATACAGTATCGAACGTAAGAAGGTTAACTAAATTACATTGTTGCGCGTCGCTCTAATGGAATGAAATCAGATTTTGACCTTGAATTTCTATCAAATAACCAACATTAATGATAATATCCAAATATAAGCTTATATAATATATATAAACTTATACCATATAGGGGGCATATTAACATTTAATATTCAGATCTCTAGCATGCCTACCAAAGTTCATGATGAACAATGTCTTCCATCCGCCCATTCATAAATGATAAACAATACTGGTTAAAACCAATTAATCATTGAAAAGTTTATAAGAATATCTGGTCATCTGATGTCTACTAGTTCATCTTCATTTGCTGCATTTCTTTATTGTTTGGACGCCCTTTGATGCGTTGCATCAATGCTTTTCTTGTTTGTTTGTATATGTAACAAGATATACAAATATGTTATGGCACCTTATCTGTAATAATCAGTAAGTTTAAGATTTTTGTCATCATTACTGCAATCTGTCATTACTTGCGCCAGTGTTACGGTGTGTTTTTCTAGACGTCTCTTTTACTGTTATTTTTCTAACCATGTAAATCAAGCTAATTTAAATAGTTTACCTCCGTTTTACAGGTACTGTGGCGCCTGGAGATCTTTCGTATGTAAAACACGTGTGACTCAATTAAGGTGTTTAACAGGCTGGACTCACAATGGAGACTACAACTGTAGCATCCGTAAGTATTATTATATGTTCCCTACTCATTAAAAGTGTTAAGTTGAATTTAATTTTTGACTATAAAGGTGGATTTTACATTTGTGTGCGCAATTTAGATTAGCCAACCAACGTAAATATATAGTAAACTGTGCTCCACTTAACGCTTTAAAACTAGAAAGAAAACAACAAATGAAAATTATGGTACAAAAATTGCCATAAGCTATAACATATAGGTATTTTGTGCTGTATTGCACAAAGAAACAACAATGTATTAAGTCAAAGTCAATTTTAATGGACCAAACAAAGATCATATGTCGGCCATTTTGAAAACAGTATGTCATCATTAAAATCGCGGTAATGGTGTTACTTTTTAGTTTTTTCATGTTTCTGTTAAAATTTCTACATGTTATATTTATATTAAATATTAAAAAAATCATCCTTATTTTGTAACTCAAAATTCATTTCTTCAACAATTAAAACATTTAGAAAATGATGATTGTTTCAGACATTCGTACAAATTTAATAGACTATTGCTTTTTATAGAAATTTGTAAAATGTTATTCTATTTTACGTAAAAAATTATAGATTTAAACTATTTTGCACGAAAACTTTGACAAATTTTAACACTGGCCACATGAAAATATGCAATAACCGTGAAATAAGTGATGACGCGGAATAAGTGAAGTTGAGTGTATATTATCTTTTAAAAAATGTTTATAAGTTCCATGCCTCATCGATGGAGTATTGCTTAGTTCATTGTTTATAACTCAATTTTTGTTTTCAACTATCGTTTTATTCTTTAAGTAATGAAAGTTTGTTAGGATGCTAAATCTATCATCAAGAAGAAGGTTACATCATTTGTATTTCATTCTAAGCTTAAACTGTACTTTTTACAGGTTTACATGGCTAATTTCAAACTCGAAGCAAACATTTACATTTTGGCAACTGAATATATTCATGTGTCTCTATGAATATGCTTGCGCGTGTGCGTGTGTGTGCGCGTGCGTGTGTGTGTGCATAGGCGGAAGATCGTTTCTCATTTAAATTAATCACAGACAAGACCTAACGTTAAAAAAAAAACATCTTGACTAACTTTAGGAAGAGGGTGAATGCTGCTCTCGTCATTCTGTCAGAACAAACAATTTACACTCTCAAAAATTTGCCATTATAAACCCTGTAATCTTTTTTCAGCAATATGTAAACCGAACTGTGGATCCGTTGGGGAGTGTGTGGCTCCTGGTAAATGTGATTGTAAAGGTCTGGCAGGAGGACAATATTGTCAGTACTGTAAGTTATCAAGTTGCTTATTATAATGAATTGTACGTTTATAGGGCTGCATGTGTATAGAAAATAATGATTAATATGACAAAAGTATTCACAAAATGAAAATAAGAAGTCATATTTTCCTAAGTTTTGTCCAAATTAAAGATGTCTGCTTACGTTTTGGGGTAGACAATATTGCAAAGGTGTGGATGATTATGCATTTACGGTAAACGGAATATATAAGTGATTGGTTAAAGAAAGTTGAACATTGAAGAGTTATAATAAGCACAAAAGAGTAAATTATTCATGTATAATATATCATTAAATGTATTATTTTGTACCTGTGAAAAAAAAGAGTACTCCTTACATTGAGACAATTTGTTGCCTTTATATAATGCTTGCTAATATTTTAGTTTCTGAATGTGATATTCGTTTTTATGTGCCCGAAAGAGTTTCGGACAAATTATGTTATACCCTGGCGTCTGTACGTCATGTTTTACAAGTTTAAGTTTTATATTTTTTTTTGTTTTTATTGAAATTCATGCATGTTTGATTTTGTATCGCTCAATAGTGTATTTTTTTCTTTTTTTTTTATTGGCGACGCCGGTGAGCGGCGTCGTCTCTTATGGAATACTTTTTATTTTGGCCTATGGAAGGAGCTGTTATAATTAGCGGTTAATGTCATGTTGTGTTAATTAGTTTTATTTTGATTCGTAAAAATCAAGTAAACAAATATGTTATTATATTTGTTTTTTAATAACTTTATGTAAAAGTATGTGCATTGCGATATTATTTTCACGAAATTGCAGGCTCAGTTTAACAGCTTGTCCCTTAGCTTTTTTGGCAATACTAAAATCCGAATTTCGAATATCGTTGTGGTCTACATTTATGCCGTATTCCTTTTCATTCATTAATATATTTTCAAAATTTTCCTACAAGAAGAACGTTCATCTGTAAATGAGTATAAGGATAGTTAATGGAACTGTTGTAAACGATTATCCTATTGATTTTATCCATATTATGTTTATCTATTGGATTGATTGTTTTTACAAAGTGTACCAATATCCGGATGTGGAAAGCTATCCGATTTTCTGCTGTTACATGGCCATCTAATTTTTTCATGAATACTTTACTATTACTTTGCATGGATTAATAAAACTGAGCCAGCAACATTTCATAATTTGTTTAGGGTGTTCTTTTGGGTGTCAGGTTTTCTCTATTTTAAGGGGAAGTAACTCATGTTTTCTAAATTATTTGTTCTATTTTAGGAATAACTAACTATTTTTGTTGTATAAAATTTACCAGTTGTAAGGTCATCAAAAGCATAGAGGCCCTGAGGAGTGAATATTGATAGATTTTTTTTACTGGCTTTATATATCTTAGACCGGATTTTTCTAGTTTGTTCAGTTAGTACATACCTACAGGTATTCTGCTACAGAATCTTCTAATAACAGCGTGAAACTAATTATTATTTTCTTTGTGTTTGTATATAAATTGTTAATAAAATAAACTGGTTAAAATGAAAGGTAGAAAATTAAAGCCGATATGTTATTATTAATAATATGGTGTACGTTATATCTATTTTTAATGGAAACTGGGAATTACACGAATTATCTACACGAATATAATATTCTATTTATCACATATAAAGAATAAGAACATTAAACTGTTAAAATGAGTTTTTTTTTCAATGACGCGCCTATAGTGTAACGCTAACATTAGCGCGCTTTAACGCTATGTTTATATAAAGCGCAAATGACGTCACGTCAAAGTGTTATTACACTAATGTAATATCGTTTTTATTAAATGGCTTTATTACACTCCTGCGCCGCGGTTTGATGTGATAAATGTATATCTTAGTATATGGATATAATGTGACTTAAAATATTTCTCTATCTAAAGACTTACAGTTATGATGGATGAGACATGCATTTAAATTTATAAATGATAATACAGTTATTGATTAGTCTACAGGTTATAGGTGTATATACTTTATACCCAGTGTTAGCTGACTAATAAAAGTATCTATAATAGAGTTCATACATTATAGTATATTTCTTCTAGATTTAGAGTTCCATCCATTAGTACCAATGTTAATGTTAGCTGGGAATTATTTATGTTATGTGCATACATGTATATCTTTATATGGATATGATGAGACATAATATATTTCTGTATTTAAAGAGCTGCAGTTATGACATTATTATTAAAGGGGTGAGACTTTCATTTAAAGTTATAAATGACAACAAATGAATCGATTAGTATACAGGTTAAAGGTTTATACCCAGTGTTAGCTGGCTAACAATATTATCTATAATAGAGTTAAAGGAATATTGTAAAGGGTTAATTAGCCTGGATGTTGTGGCCGGTTACATAATGACCTACTCCAGAATTGAGGTTAAATTAGTGTCCTGCCAGGGTCCATGGTGCAATTCCACCATGAAAACCGACAAAGTACAAACAGTCGGAAACATGAAAAAAAAGAAGAGAAAAAATCTACCACAAAGTGGTTCGCTTGTTGTATTTTCATGTTTTCGCCCGGTGCCCCCTTCTGCAAAAATCAGCCTCCATAATATTTGTTATCAAAGAAAAAGAGTTAGTGTTTTTATCTGTACAAAAAAATTAGATATTGTGCATGTATTAGTACAGTTATGTTCACTTTCAAATTGACCTGTTATAAATAATGGCACAACCAATAAATGTCTAAGCCCCCTTTTTTAGAAAAAAAATAATTATACAGTATATAAATTTTTATTTTAATTAAGACTATGAGTATGTAAGTTTTTTTCTTATTTGTTTAATTAAAAATTAATATACCTATTAATTAAAAAATCTTAACGTATCTGTCACGTTTTAGAACTGTCCACTATTTAAGGGAGAAAAAGTGTAAGCGGCGAGATAGATAGCTCTATCGCTACAGCCGCAGTATCAAAGGTTCGAGTTCTGGTCAAGCTGAAAGTTTTTCTCATCCTGTGACTGCATATAACCCTGAGTTTAATTCACTATGCTCCGTAAACAGAAATTCAAGGACACAAATCAATATAGTGGGGAAATATGTTGTGGTTTAGAACTGTTCATTATTGAAGAGATAATGTGTAGCCAGCCGGATAGCTCAGTTGGTTTTCTGACAGTAATGGAGTTTGAGTGATGGCCAGGCAGTTCAGTCAGGGTTAAGAAGTGGTTTTTCAACTGACACAGTCATGTTTGATTCATTTAACAGATTGTATTAAATTTGAAATGGACAAAGGCAGTATTGTATGCATGAATACTTTTAGATCTACAAAGGGCATTTGATACATTTGATCACACTATACTACACATGAAGAAGTTTTTCTTCTTCTTCATAAAACTTCAAGCATCTGCCACAGGTAATGACATTCTTACATGGTTCAAGTCCTATCTCTGATAGACAGCAGCTGGTGGATGTGGCTTGAACTCATTCTACTACTGCTCAGAGTACCTATGGTATCCCCCAGAGGTTCATTTTAGGTCATCTTTTATATAAAATATATGTCAATGACATAATATGCTTTTATTATATGCTGATGACTCAGGTATCCTTGTATCTGGTAAAATAAAATTGAAGAAATTCTCTCTTATGGCATGAGTCTTATTAGTGATTGTTTAATTAACCATAAATTGTCTTTGCATCTTGGCAAGACAGAGCTCTTTTCTTTAAACTTGGCCTAGCCTCCAGGTCACATGTATTTGTACTGCTATAAAGTACACATCTTTTGTTAAGTTTTTAGGTGCAAATCTTGGTCAAATTGTTTTGGCGCGCCTTTGATGCTTTGCATCAATGCTTTTCTTGTTATTTTTATTGAAATACCTTATAATAAAGTTTACATTTTTCACATAGTGATTTGTGCATAACAAATCCATGTTTCATGTCGCATATTTACAGCAAAAGAACTATCTTTACACACTTTTTAATTTCCGTGGAAAATCTTGAAAATGTTACTTTTAGCTTTTAATCCATAATATTCAAGCATCTGAAATTTTCGTTCGTACATATCATGAAAACAAATTAACAATATTTCTTATTTGATCTTTTGTATGAGTTATCCCTCTTTTTTAAAAATCCAAGTGACAGTTGGAGGAATAAATTCTATTTAGAAACCACAACATGTTATTAGAATAAAGTGCCTCTATCTTTGAAAACTGTTCACAATTATTGTATTGATTTGTAATGATTGTAGCATTGACAGAATCACAGAATTGGACGGGGTGAGTTGTTGATGATAATTTCAATATAATAATATCTAACTCATGACTTCATGTTAGAAGCTTATATAAGAGTTTCATTTTCATGTTAAATTTTACATTCTTTGCAGAGGGCCGTGGCATTTCAAATAATTCTTTTTATATGTTTAATTTGACATTCTTAGCGGATGGCCGTGTCTTTTGAAATAATTTTGCATATGCTTAATTTGACATTCTTATAAAGCGATTGACCGTCTCATTCGTATAAACCATATTTATTATACTCTTTATTCCTCCTTGTGCATTTTTGTCTTAAAACAATTTTGACTTTGACATGAGAAAAAATATACCTTTAATGTTTCCATAAAAGCATAGTAGAATATTATTACTATTTTTGGGAATAGTTTTTTACGAAATTGTAGAGAGAGAAAAATGCCCTTAAACTTTCAAAATGTTCGTAGCCGTGTTTCAAATTTTAGTCGCATATGCGAAAATAAAATTGCTCACTTGATCTATTCAACACAAAATACGAAATTAACAGTCCATGCACTGATATTCTACTCCTCTGTGATACATTAACATGAGAATATACTAACTATTTTTATAACTTACATATAAGGTCAAACATACATATAATAGTAAGAGATATGATCATATCGGTAGACTCACACCATCTGACTCTCTCGCGTATATAAACTCTCTAGAGATGAACAACAGCAATATGTGAAGCATCATCTTGCTGTGCACCAAGAATATTTGCCACGTAGGGAGTGTGTACACGGTGAAGATTAATTTTGGTGTTTATAGATCACTACGATCATATGTCGGCGGGCGTACCCTTGCTTATACAACTGTCTGTTGCAGAGATTTAAAGGATCTGAGAACAATTGATAAATCTAAAACTACTAAAATGATACCAGTTGACCGAGAAGTGCCACGTAATGACGTAATCGTATTACTAGTCTAGTTTATTATACGAAAGCCAAGTATATATCAACTTCAGTCTTATAGTCTTGCGGTACCCTTGGCCATATACTTCAAACAGTTTCGTGTCTCTCTAGTGTGGTATAGAGAGTTATACCTGTCTCATGAAATCGACAAAAAATTGCATAATCCGCTCAAATTAAAAGCTTGAATAAAATGGAAAGTTCACTATCGATCTTGCACATCCTCCTTCACAAGTATCAAGTTAACAATGGAGCAAGCAAGCTTGAAACTCTTATTGCAATATATTACTGTCTTCAATAGCTACTATCTAAAGACGGTGCGCTTTATTAGATGAGTATAGCACTAAGGAGGCACTGCATACAGGCACCCTCTCAAAGCCACCGAGTCTTTCATAGTACATTTAACATTAGATACAAAAAGAGAATGCTTCTGTTTTTTTCAAGGACAAATAGAAAGATAAGTCATTGTATACTACTAAACTGGTAATAGATCCTCCGGGATGCTGCTTCAATATTTGAACCATGGGTCTTAACAGGGACCTTAATTGTATCTTATTTCTAAAGTTAACTCCGTTTACTGAACTGGCTTAGTTGAAAGATTAGCATAGGATTTCGTAGCATTTTGTCCAAAATATATTCACCTAATGTTTTATATTGAACTATCACTTGAACAACACTTGATCACACCAACCTTTACGAGCTGTAGCTTAGATTTAAAAACTCAAAATCTGATAGTTCTGTACTCATCAGTGTCGTACACAATATACAACAACTTCAAAAAATTATGTTCAGTTTTTATATTTTACCTTGACCAGTCTGAGAGACTTTGTAATGAAGCTTTTTGTCATATAGAAAAAAAATGTTCATCATATTTAAATAGGTTACATGAATCTGGTAATAAATACAATATATTGATTTTATAGCTATGAAGTTTTTTTTATTTATCATGCTATGCAATACATAAAGTTTTTTCGTTCTTACTTACAGCTATATCGAATCTTATAGAACATGGAAGACAGAAACATGTAGAAAATGTATTGCTCAGTATCGAACGTAAGAAGCTAATAATTAAGCCTACCAAAGTTCATGATGAACAATGTCTTTTTTACGACCATTCATCTATGAAAAAGTATGATATGCAATTCTGGAAAGATCCAATTAACCATTGAAAAGTTTGTAAAAAGATATCATCAGATGTCTACTAGTTAATAGTCACTTGCTGCATTTCTTTCTTGGACGCCCTTTGATACTTTGCATCAATGCCTCTATTGTTTACAAGATATACAAATGTGTTATGACACCAGTTACAGCGGGAGTGATGACAGATTGCCTTTAAGTAAGTGATCACAGAAATCTGAAATTAAGTGATGACTATAGTCAGTTTATTATAATGATTATATTAACATGCAAACCATATTTATAACTTATCTGTAGTAATCAGAGAATTTAAGATAGTTGTAATCACTACTGCAATCTATCATTACATGCGCCGGTGTTACGGTGTGTTCTTCTAGACGTCTCTTTTACTCATATTTTTCTAACTGTATAAAGCAAGCTTATTTAAAGAATTTACTTCTGTTTTACAGGCATTGTGCCTTGTGGAGAAATTTCAAATGTTATATGCCTGTGACTAAATTAAGGTGTTCAACAGGCTGGACTCACAATGGAGACTACAATTGTAGCATCCGTGAGTATAATTATTATATATATCATCTACTAAGTTGGATTCTTTTCTTCTAAATTATGTTAAGCAACTATTTTGGCGGACCTTTATCTAACTGCAGGTAATTAATAAGCCAATCTACGTAAATATATAACATTTTATCTTTTAAAAAATCTGTTTATAAGTTTTATGCCTCATCGATGGAGTATGGCTTAGTTAATAGGTTGAAGATGCTGTATGTTGAAATAAAAGTTGTTACCTGTGTGTTTTTTATTTGCGTTAATTTATACTCGCCACCGGTTGCCCATACGGGCGAGTCCTCCAGAAGATTATTAGTTATTTTATTTTTTTGGAGTAAAGTGCAATTACAGATAAAGAAAGATGCCACAATTCCAGACGCTTCTCCTGGTTCTTTATCGTGCCAAGTGATTAAGCACCCATACAGTAAAGTCTCATCCGAAAGACTGATCAGTCTTGACTTCTTTTAGGAAGAACGTGATTTTGTCAGAACAAACAATTTACTCTCTAAACAATTTGCCATTATAACCCCTGTAATTTTTTTTTTCAGCAATATGTAAACCGAACTGTGGATCCGTTGGGGAGTGTGTGGCTCCAGGTAAATGTGATTGTAAAGGTCTGACAGAAGGTCAATATTGTCAGGAGTGTAAGTCATCCAATTGCTTATCCATCGAAATGTCGATTAAAGACCTGCATGTGTAAAAATAAATAATGATAATAATGAGAAAAAGTATTCACAAAATAAAAATTAGAAGTCATATTTTCCTAAATTTGATGGAAACGATTGTCCGAATTAAAGAAGTCTGCTTACTTTTTGGCGTAGACAATATTTCAAAGGTGTCCGATGATTACACATTTGATCGGTATTTAGTAGACTTCATAAAGATATTAAATCGTTTGTTAAAAACTTTGGTGTATCCATATATGGCAATATTTATGCTCTTAGTATCACCAAACAGTGATGTTAAAAAGGATTAAACCAATATCTTATGGTAATATTGTGTTTTCTGTTTCAGTGCTAAATTCTTCACCGAGAAATGCATCTGAAAATAATGGACAATAATATTCTTATAACAGCTGATTAAATAAATGAAATATATACAGTACGTTTCTTTTTTGCTGAAGGAAATCTGTGAAGGATTGACTTCCCATTGAAACAATAAATATAAATAGAACTTTTATCGGTCATTGTCATCTTTCCTCCCCACAAACGCAACAAAGATGCCGACTACCTTTTACTATCATTACGTGCAAGCTTCCCTGGTTACGCGGTATTTTTTGTGCGGATGGACAAATACCAAAATCTTATCACGGTGCGTTACATCACATATGATGACGGAATCTCAAAAATAGCTTTTTATCTCCTTCCTGTCATGCTGGGTCACAATGCAATGTTTATTGAGCTCTGTGCAAATATTACGCCTACATAAGCCTAAGGATTGGGTCTGACTTTAACCAAAACCATTATATCGAAGTTAGTTCATGCGATGGCAAAGAATTGCACGTTACCAGTAATGTTCATGCCCGATTGACAATAGTGATGAGCCAAAATCACAAGCACAAATATACCAATACATTTTTATTACTGCAATGTCCGTACTCAGTTGTTCATACGTATTTGTAAAGTAATTTAAAGTAATTAATACCAGTATATCTCTTCAGAAGTACACATTGTTTTTCAAAATATTTTTTTTTCTTATTTTCGTTGGCCCTGTCGCTGTCATTGAAAAAGATGACCCTTGACTTTTGGAAGAAATTTATCTCGATTTAAAATAATGAACAAAATGGAAGAAGTGAGAAAAAAAAGGAAAAATATCAACATGAACATTTTTTATTTAATAATTTAATTTCATTAATTTAATTTTTAATTATTTTGATTTGATATTTTTTTTAAATCATTTTCTATTAAAAGTTAAAAAATTTATTCGCATACATGTAGTAAGCTAAAACAGTAATCGTGAAAGTTGAAGCATAATCATATGGAACAAGTTCAATATCGAAAAACTGACTTTTAAAAGTTGACTTCAAAAATATTTCAACTAACATTAAAAACTAATAGTTTAAGGCGTATATACATTTTTGATATTTATGCCCACACATCTTGTGGCAATTTCTAGTCATTTTGACGTCTTTCAAATTTATGTATCGTGTAAAAAAGAACTAACGTATGTTTGTTTTGGAATATGGGGGAGAGAACCGTTTGAAAACGCTTTAAGTACTGGAATATCAAAGCACTGAAAGCGCTGGTTGCACACACCTCGGTGATTTTATGCAAATATTTAAGAAAACGAGTCTACCTTGTGGCTATGTTTAACATTTGCCTCGGGGCTATTCCGACAATAAAAATTCTGAAAAATGCATATGTTAATATTACCGAATTGATATTTATCCCACTGAGCCTCTTTATTTATTAATTCAAACAAATTTTTCAATCATTTAGTACTTCATATATATTATACAATTTCAGAAAAAATGTTATAAATGCAAGCTTTAAAACATTGAATTGTACAATTCCATTGAGCAATTTAGTCTTTAGACAGGAAAGATTATTGCTGGCAAGTACTACCAAAACTACTACCAAAACGCGAAGCAAATATTCGGAACATCTCGCAATTATTCAATGGCCAATAACTTGCAATTGACGAAGTCTTCGCAGTTAGGTTTCTTCGTTTAAATCATTATTGGCGATATTCAAATACCATATAAGTTGCAATTGACTAAGTCCTCGTGGTTAGGTTTCTTCGTGTAAATCAGTATTGTTAATGCACATAAAGTAAACGTATCAACAAATAAATATTTAGAGTAACAACATGGAAGTGTAAAAGCCTTTACCGACTTCGTTAATTTGGCGGCAGTTGATTCTAAATTAGTTAGTGCAGATTTCACTAAATGCTTATGAGCATCGATATAATTGAAATAAATCTACTAGAATTAAACATTTTATCCGAACTCATTTAAGTGCAAATACCTCATTTTACAATACACTGTTTTATACAACAAGGAACTATTTTAAGGAATAATTTGATGGGAAATGAAATTATTCTTCATTTCGTTAGGACAAATCTTAATTGAAATAATCCATAATAAAGACTTATGTAACAAGCAAGAAGAATAGAAATTAAAATCATTGTCATGAAAACAAAACTTTCAATTTTAATATATTCTTTTACTGAAATGACGTTAGCTTATCTTTTTAAATTAACTAATTTGACTAACTTTTGCTTGATTGTCATATTAAGACATGTTAAACTCGACAAACAATAACCTTGATATAGTCAACTTTAATTGTGTAACTTTTGCTGTCTGAGTGGGAAAATATTGTTTCCCCTTATACTCAAAAACATCATTCATTAAAATATTATTTTTACTTTACTTTATAAACGTATAATGGTGCAATTTAAATGTATGGTATTTCCAAAATGTCTGATACCTGTATAGTGCACGAGTATTAGGGTTGAATATATAAATCAAACACGGAAATATGTTTTAACATTTGAGCCGTGTTACGACAAAACCAACAAAGTGCGTTTGCGACCAGCATGGATCCAGACCAGCCTGCGCTTCCGCTCAGTCTGATCAGGATCCATGCTGTTCGCTATCAATTTCTCTTCTTGTAATAAAGTTAGTAAGCGAACAGCATGGATCCTGATCAGACTGCACGAATGCGCAGGCTGGTCTGGATCCATGCTGGTCGCAAACGCACTTTTTGGTTCATTTATCATTGAAGAATTATCCCAAACGATTACTTATACTGTTTACATGATTTATTTTATTTATGTTGTTTTATCAGAACGAATCAAACTCAGTGATTTTGAGTTCATGGTTTTGATGTTCGTGAAGTTAGCCAGACTGCCGGCCGGAACACATTTTCGTTGAGATCGGCTGTTCCGGCTGCTCCGGATAACCGGAGTCCGGTTCCTGCTGAACAGGCTAGCCAGAGAAGATACAATTAAACATGTTCAATCGACCATTGGTTAATTCAACAATGTAGTTTCAAATTACTTATCTCATCATCTCTGGATATTCCGGTTAGCTTGAAAAACCGACGACCTATTTAAGACCATGTGTGTCGTGCATGCTTAGTCCACTGGTATAGGTGTGTCTATCGGACATACTCTGGTATTTTGCCGACGTTGAGCCAAAAATCGTATTATAAATGACCATTTCAGCTAAAATTTGGCCTATTTCGCTAGCCCTGTGAGCCCAAGAACCCCATGTAATGGGATGGTAAGGTGGTCTGACCGTGTGTCCGCTAGTACAGGTGTGTCCGTCGAGAATTCTCTGGTATTTTGCCGACATTAAGCCGAAAATAGTACTATAAATGAAAAGTCATGTAAATTATGGAAACATACATGCATTTAACAGTTAAACATTTCAATTGTGATCTGAACAAAGAAAGTAATTTACAAATTACAAACCATGTAAATTACCAGTAAAAGGTAAAATATGCAAACATCCCTCTTAGTGCGTTAGACATGTACCATTTAATTTGTTAGTGTAATCTTTGAATATTGTAACCTTTTTAAAAACCTTGATTTATTTTCAAGCTTTCTTGAAATAATATGTAAGGCTAGCCAGAATAATAGTTATCAAGGCTACTTCAGATGAAAAGAAACCCAGCGTTAGACATAGGAATAATTTTGTCGAGCATGGTGTGTCCGTGTGTCAGCTGGTGAATGTCCGTCGGGAATACTCTGGTATGTTGCCGACGTTGAGCCGAAAATCAAACTTTAAATGACCATTTCAGTTAATATCTAGCCCATGTGAGTCCCAGTCACATTTTCGCAGAACCACACATGGTGGAATGTTTAGGGGGCATGATCGTGTGCCCGCGGGTATAGGTGTGTCCGTCGGTAATACTCTTGTATTATAACGACGTTGAGCCGAAAATCGTACTATATATGATCATTTCAACTTATACCTCGCCATTTTCGGTTGGCCCCTGTTAGCCCAAGCACCAGTTATGCAGATCCCAATATGGTAGGATAGTTAGGGGGTCTGACCGTGTGTCCGCTGCTGTAGGTGTGTACGTCGGAAAAAAACTTTGGTATTTCGCCGACGTTTAGCTGAAAATCGGACGATAATGGTCTTTCCAGCTCAGATCTCGCCAATTCCGGCTGGCCCTATGAGTCAATCTTGGAATTCTCTGGCTTTTTGTTGACGATGAGCCGAATAAATATTTGATATCTACCAAATCTTGTCCTATGATCTCCACAAAAACCCATCAAGTCCCATGCTTAGGTATGAAAGACTGGTTGGGACATTTTGACTTCGTGAATATCTAAATTTCATCATTTAGAAATTTTACTTTGTGAATTTACGTTTGTAACATACGGACATCACGAATTAACGATTTATTTTCACGATGTCAGCTTCATGAACTCACTGTTTCAACTTCGCAAATTCACAATTTCATATTCACAAATTCACGATTTCAACTTTCAAAATCACATTTTCAACTTCATGAATTCACGATTTCAACTTCACGAATTCATGATTTAAACTTCATTAAACCAAGATTTTTACTTCGTGAATTGAAGATTTCAACTCACGAATTCACAAATTAAACACACGGATTACGAGAGTCACGAATTTACGATTTCAAATTCACGATTTTACTGCACATATTTACGACTTTAACTGCACAAATTCAAGATTTTACTTTCATGACGTTGAAAACATGAATCCACGAAGATGAAATCGTGAAGATGAATTCCTGAAGTTGAAATATTGAATACATGAAGTTAAAATCGTCATTTAGTTGAAATTGTGAATTTTTGAAGTTAAAACAATATTATTACGAATTTTAGCCAAAATTTACGGAGCCCCTAAGGTGACATTCTCGACACTTTTACCCCGGCATTTAATTCGTTTTTACGAAATATTAATTCGTAATTACGAAATATCAATTCGTTTTTACGAAATATTAATTCGTTTTTACGAAATATTATTTCGTAATTACGAAATATTAATTCGTAAAAACGAAATGTTATTTCGTAATTACGAAATATCAATTCGTTTTTACGAAATATTAATTCGTATTTACGAAATATTAATTCGTTTTTACGAAATGTTATTTCGTAATTACGAAATATTATTTCGTTATTACGAAATATTAATTCGTAAAAACGAAATGTTATTTCGTAATTACGAAATATTAATTCGTTTTTACGAAATCTTATTTAAGGTCATTTTGAGCTTGATAATGAACCTATTAATCTCACAAATGGGTCATTTACATGCCTTGATCAACTTTGCGATTATAAACCGAATGGTTCTCAAGTTATTATATTTAAGTGAACAGGGTTTTTGAGTGAGAAGTCATTCTCTATCCAAAATGGTTTTTTTTCCACATTGTCAAATACATGTTCCTATCAGCAATGTTTTAATGTTTGAGGCAATCTTTTACGACATGTATCTTTAAAACAGAAACATGCTATATTATTCCGTTCTTTTATCATATACATAAGTAAAACTAATGGGACGAGGAGGGGGTTGGTCCAGATTTCACTAATGTAATCAATTTAAAATGAATATTTCCTCACAATTTAGTATTAGAAATGTCCGTGTTTGGATTTGAAGCACAGGGCCCCAATTTTAAGTAAATTTTCCTAGCGCGTGTCTATCACGACTGTGGCTCAACGCTATTGACATGCGAATATTTTAATTTATGTACAATAGTGTAAAGTTAAAAAACTTGGGGAGAACAAAAATCACTATTTATATTGCATGTACATTCCTTATATTAAGTCAGGAACTTAGTTTTGAGTCCTTATTTATAAATATTACCAAAACTCTTTGAAACGCTAGAAAAAATTTAATTCGTTTTTACGAAATATTATTTCGTATTTACGAATTATTATTTCGTAATTACGAAATAACATTTCGATTTTACGAATTAATATTTCGTAATTACGAAATAATATTTCGTAATTACGAATTAATATTTCGTAAAAACGAATTAATATTTCGTAAAAACGAATTAATATTTCGTAAAAACGAAATAATATTTCGTAATTACGAATTAATATTTCGTAAAAACGAATTAATATTTCGTAAAAACGAATTAATATTTCGTATTTACGAATTAATATTTCGTAAAAACGAATTACTATTTCGTAATTACGAATTATTATTTCGTAAAAACGAATTAAATTCCGGGGAAAAAAGTGTGGAAAATGTCACCTTAGGGGCTCCGTAGAAACTCAACTGCAATGTCATTTTATCTCAAAAACGGAATTTATTTGGAATTTTCGGCTGTGTCTTGTGAGCATGGTTGGATAGAAATTTGTAAGGTGAAGACCACTTTCTGCTAGTATAAGTTATAATGTTAGATATAGTTGGTATTTTGTCGACGTTTAAGCAAAAATGTTACTGTGCTGTGTATTATGAAAAGCTCACTCATTTGATGAAAATCTTTTGAGATACAGCTAAAAAGGCATTTGCATGAAAGAAGAATGCAGTCAATACCTTTAGTTATTTTTAATACAATTATATAGCACGTTCAACCCATTATATTGTGTTTAATCATGTTGTCAGTTTTTCACTATCAAAGACATTCAACTGAAACTTCATAAAGGAAATATCTGAAAACAAATCTACACCAGTAACTTTCTGACAACCAGTTTCATTGTAATGCATTCATTTGTATAAAAGTCGAGTAGTGACTAAATGCATGTTATTTTCAGATGCGGGTGGGGCACATTCCACAGTCAGTATATCCTCTGTGAAATTATATCAATAATAATCGTGCTGGGATTGCCACAGAGGAGATGATGTTACGACGTTATTTTATTCTATTTTATTTCATACGATGGCCCTGTTAATATTCTCTGTAAGGCTTTTCCCGTTAATCACACTGGCCATAGCTTTCGCAGAAGCGGTGGGTCTACCGCAGCGACGGTGGAGTATTCGTCGCAGAAGCGGTGGATAAAATATGGCCGTTTGCTGTTGTCGGTAAGAATATGACAGAATTTTGTTTTATGTTTTAATGTTTTACTGGAAACACTCAGTGAGACTGGAGCCCACATATGTACTCTTTCAACCTATTACACGGACACGGTGCAATTCATTGCCGTTTATGCAAACACTTCTGTACAGTTTGATGAGGGGACGCCACTTTTGCCTAGTTTTGGTTAAAACATATACAAATGTGTGCAAAACGACCCCATCATACATCGGCATCACATCCGATCAATGATACTTTCACAAATTAATCATAATTTGAAAAATTGGGAAATTATTATTGCCTGTTTATAAAATAAATGACAAAAAATGTTTTCGTCGCAGACGGCGGTGGATTCGATTGCAACGCAGTGCGGTGGACCCGATACCATTTTTGTATATTTTAAGAATTTATTTTGACGTAAGGCACTTTTTAATTGAGTGCAGCCATTTTCTTACTTTGACATCTGAGAAACGTGTTTATTTGATGTTTAAAACGATATTAATTATTATATATACTCTCGTACAAATATATGTCCGAGGTATATGCGACGAAAACATTTTTTTGTCATTTATTTTATAAACAGGCAATAATAATTTCCCAATTTTTCAAATTATGATTAATTTGTGAAAGTATCATTGATCGGATGTGATGCCGATGTATGATGGGGTCGTTTTGCACACATTTGTATATGTTTTAACCAAAATTAGGCAAAAGTGGCGTCCCCTCATCAAACTGTACAGAAGTGTTTGCATAAACGGCAATGAATTGCACCGTGTCCGTGTAATAGGTTGAAAGAGTACATATGTGGGATCCAGTCTCACTGAGTGTTTCCAGTAAAACATTAAAACATAAATCAAAATTCAGTCATATACTTACCGAAAACAACAAACGGCCATATTTTATCCACCGCTTCTGCGACGAATACTCCACCGTCGCTGCGGTAGACCCACCGCTTCTGCGAAAGCTATGGCCAGTGTGTTAATAATTTTTTAAAATAAAAAAACATTTACTTTGTTCTTGATGTAATTTTACAGCACGTATTTTTCAATTTAATATTATTAAAAGTATGTGGTCGAAGTAAACAGCAAATATGAACAAACTGGAAAAAAATCAAGAATACAAAAAAGGAGTCTTTCAGAATTAAATTAAAATACAAACCGGACAGATAGGGGCAAATGGAAATAAAATATTCGAAATTATAGTGAAGAAGAATAAACTATGGATAGCTGGGCGAAAGTATCAATATGAAAGTGTTCTAGATAATTTCCTACAAACAGTCTCCCCTTTCTTATTCGTTTGGGCCATTTAATGTGTGGGCATCGTGAATGTTCTATTCCCCAGCGTTTTGTTTGGCTGTATATCTTAGTAGTAGCAAAGTTGTCTCCCTTTTAATAATATAATCATTTGTACTACAATTGAATCTAGTTTTTGAGCTTAAGTTTCGAATTGGCCAGGGTCGAATTTACATATAAGAAACAGATATGAAAATAAATCAAATATCGGAGCTAATAAATAACTATACATGCTATATTTGAAGTTTCTGCGTTGATAACCGTCTTTAAAATAATTGGGAACAATTGTGGTGTTCCTTGAGAACCTGTGATAAATCAATGCCAGCTTACTCTTGAACGGGACAATATGAGTAGCAAACAGGAGGTGCGTAACAGAATCCTTTCATGATATTTCCATTACACATCTATAGAGTAGAAGAAAAGCTCAACGCACAATATAATAAACGTAACGGTCAACATGGTTAAATGGATGTTAATATTATTTGCAAATACGCCATAATCTCGTGCTGTAAGTGAACTATATTTACTAAAGGTTAAATATATAGAATTGAAAATATCATCTTGCTAACATAATATATCTGTCATAATGGATACGTTAGGAAGTATATCTCAGACAAATCACCAAAAGAATCAACATTGAACATTTTGTTTTATACATTCACACAAGAATAACAAATTAGAAAGAAAGTGGAAGCAAACTGACTTATCTCCCGTTGACCACGGTCATTCAGAACCTAACGTAAATGACCATTACGTCCCTTTAACAGTTGACATCTCAATAAAAAGGCTAATGACGCTGATACAAAAGTCACCATCTGCTGCGGTCTGATTCTATTTCTATCTTCTGCAAAATGTAGCACGTTAGGGGGATTTACTTTCTGAGAAGAAATGACCAGCGGAAACCGTAATGCTGTAATATCTCGTACATTTATATATCAACAGTAGTATGGGGCGTAGGGGGTGTGTATACTGGACCTTTTCAAGAAACACTTCCCTGTTCATCTAACGGGGCTCTTATTTCATGAAATGAAACAGTATAGTACGTTTCTAATTTCTCTGTAAGAGACGGAGTTGTTTTTTTTTACATTTTTTTTTCATTTGTATTTTTGTATATCAACTGTATGAATTGATTATAAGATAGAAAACTACTCTGAATATTCGTACACATTTCGTTATGCACATTTCGTTAGGAAATTTACTACTTCCGATATTTAAGTTTGCTTCAAAACGTTCGCAACGGTTTTGGTGTGTCATATCCTCTTACATTCTCGTTTGATCCGCAAGTTGGTTTGTATGCAATATCAAAGTAAAATACATATCTACTACCAAAATGCTTAGAACTCGACCTATTCTTGAAGTTAGAGAACATTCGTGCATAACGGTTCCCTGTAGTTTGAAAACGCATGTCAGCAGCGCAGAGCTCAAAATTCCCTTCCGGACAACGTCTCGTACAACGTGACGTGTGCATTAAGCCACAAACTTTACGATAAACCGACTTTCTCAGTGATCCCACTGGACTTACATTTCAATGCCATATTTAATATTTGGCTATTAATGGCTTTTTTGCCGAAACAATTATTCTACTCAGACTAAAAAATACACACGAAATAGCTCACTTTTTGTGACAATGATTTTTGCCCGATTGCAATGAATTGCAGTCAATCTTAAAGCAGGAGATCTTAGCTGTTATACCAGACACAGCATATAATTTTCGGCGAACCATTTCTGCGACAGCGATCATTGTTTCACAACCATTTGCAAAACTGTTCGCATCTAAATTTACGTTGAAATACACACGAAAACGCAAACATTTATAACATACATTTTGTGACTGCCATTTACGCTCAATTACAATAAATGGCATATATTCTAAACACAGGGGGTATTAGCTTTCTACCAAGACATGGCATATAATAATCGGTGAATTATTGCCGTCACTGTGACTATTGTTTCACAACAACTTGCAGCCGTTCCTTTCAAAAATGTGCACATCTAAATTTCCGTTACATTTGTGCAGAAAATGGAGTTGTCGAAGAAATAGAAACAACTTTATTATGGCAAGGCCAAACTCATATGCCTTTGTGTGAGAACAACAAATGAACAATATTTCCAAAAAAAAAAAAAAGTAAAAAAAAAAAAAAAAAAAATTGCAGACGACAAAATTTTGTCACATGAATTCGCGAACGCAATTATTTGGTAATATTGTCGAGCAAGTAACATATGTGTTTTCTTATCTGATTTATTATCATACATTTTATTATTAGGCAGAGGTCACTCATGATAAGTTGTGTAAATTCATCATCATCATCATCATCATCATCATCATCACCATCATCATCATCATCGTCATCATCGTCGTCATCATCATCGTCATCGTCGTCGTCGTCGTCATCATCATCGCATCATCATCATCATCATCATCATCATCATCATCATCACCATCATCCCCATCATCATCATCATCATCATCATAAAAAATACATATGATCCATCCCCATAACGTTTCAAAATCAATACTATAAAAATGTTATTCATTGCTAACATAATATATCTGTCATAATGGATACGGTAGGAAGTATATCTCAGACAAATGACCAAAAGAATCAACATTGAACATTTTGTTTTATACATTCACACAAGAATAACAAATTAGAAAGAAAGTGGAAGCAAACTGACTTATCTCCCGTTGACCATGGTCATTCAGAACCTAACGTATATGACCATTACGTCCCTTTAACAGTTGACATCTCAATAAAAAGGCAAATGACGCTGATACAAAAGTCACCATCTGCTGCGCTCTGATTCTATTTCTATCTTCTGCAAAATGTAGCACGTTAGGGGGATTTACTTTCTGAGAAGAAATGACCAGCGGAAACCGTAATGCTGTAATATCTCGTACATTTATATATCAACAGTAGTATGGGGCGTAGGGGGTGTGTATACTGGACCTTTTCAAGAAACACTTCCCTGTTCATCTAACGGGGCTCTTATTTCATGAAATGAAACAGTATAGTACGTTTCTAATTTCTCTGTAAGAGACGGAGTTGTTTTTTTTACATTTTTTTTTCATTTGTATTTTTGTATATCAACTGTATGAATTGATTATAAGATAGAAAACTACTCTGAATATTCGTACACATTTCGTTATGCACATTTCGTTAGGAAATTTACTACTTCCGATATTTAAGTTTGCTTCAAAACGTTCGCAACGGTTTTGGTGTGTCATATCCTATTACATTCTCGTTTGATCCGCAAGTTGGTTTGTATGCAATATCAAAGTAAAATACATATCTACTACCAAAATGCTTAGAACTCGACCTATTCTTGAAGTTAGAGAACATTCGTGCATAACGGTTCCCTGTAGTTTTGAAAACGCATGTCAGCAGCGCAGAGCTCAAAATTCCCTTCCGGACAACGTCTCGTACAACGTGACGTGTGCATTAAGCCACAAACTTTACGATAAACCGACTTTCTCAGTGATCCCACTGGACTTACATTTCAATGCCATATTTAATATTTGGCTATTAATGGCTTTTTTGCCGAAACAATTATTCTACTCAGACTAAAAAAATACACACGAAATAGCTCACTTTTTGTGACAATGATTTTTGCCCGATTGCAATGAATTGCAGTCAATCTTAAAGCAGGAGATCTTTAGCTGTTATACCAGACACAGCATATAATTTTCGGCGAACCATTTCTGCGACAGCGATCATTGTTTCACAACCATTTTGCAAAACTGTTCGCATCTAAATTTACGTTGAAATACACACGAAAACGCAAACATTTATAACATACATTTGTTGACTGCCATTTACGCTCAATTACAATAAATGGCATATATTCTTAAACACAGGGGGTATTAGCTTTCTACCAGAATGCATATAATAATCGAGTGATTATTGCCGTCACTGTGACTATTGTTTCACAACAACTTGCAGCCGTTCCTTTTCAAAATGTGCACATCTAAATTTCCGTTACATTTGTGCAGAAAATGAGTTGTCGAAGAAATAGAAAACAACTTTATTTATGGCAAGGCCAAACTCATATGCCTTTGTGTGAGAACAACAAAGAAACAATATATTTCCAAAAAAAAAAAAAAAAAAAAAAAAAAAAAAAATTGCAGGACGACAAAATTTGTCACATGAATTTCGCGAACGCAAATTATTTGGTAATATTGTCGAGCTAGTAACATATGTGTTTTTCTTATCTGATTTATTATCATACCTTTTATTATTAGGCAGAGGTCACTCATGATAGTTGTGTAAATTCATCATCATCATCATCATCATCATCATCATCGTCACCATCATCATCGTCATCGTCATCGTCGTCGTCATCATCATCGGCTATCATCATCATCATCGCCATCATCATATCATCATCATCATCATCATCATTATCATCATCATCATCACCATCATCATCATCATAATTTCATCATCATCATCTCATCATCATCACCATCATCTTCATCATAATAATAATACATATGATCTATCCCCCATAACGTGTCAAAATCAATACTATGAAAATGTTATTCATTGCTAACATAAGTATATCTGTCATAATGGATACGTTAGGAAGTATATCTCAGACAAATCACCAAAAGAATCAACATTGAACATTTTGTTTTATACATTCACACACGAATAACAAATTAGAAAGAAAGTGGAAGCAAACTGACTTATCTCCCGTTTTGACCACGGTCATTCAGAACCTAACGTAAATGACCATTACGTCCCTTTAACAGTTGAACATCTCAATAAAAAGGCTAATGACGCTGATACAAAAGTCACCATCTGCTGCGGTCTGATTCTATTTCTATCTTCTGCAAAATGTAGCACGTTTAGGGGGATTTACTTTCTGAGAAGAAATGACCAGCGGAAACCGTAATGCTGTAATATCTCGTTACATTATATATCAACAGTAGTATGGGGCGTAGGGGGTGTGTATACTGGACCTTTTTCAAGAAACACTTCCCTGTCATCTAACGGGGCTCTTATTTCATGAAATGAAACAGTATAGTACGTTTCTAATTTCTCTCTGTAAGAGACGGAGTTGTTTTTTTTACATTTTTTTTTCATTTGTATTTTTGTATATCAACTGTATGAATTGATTATAAGATAGAAAACTACTCTGAATATTCGTACACATTTTCGTTTATGCACATTTCGTTAGGAAATTTACTACTTCCGATATTTAAGTTTGCTTTCAAAACGTTCGCAAACGGTTTTGGTTGTGTCATATCCTCTTACATTCTCGTTTGATCCGCAAGTTGCGTTTGTACTGCAATATCAAAGTAAAATACATATCTACTACCAAAATGCTTAGAACTCGACCTATTCTTGGAGTTAGAGAACATTCGTGCATAAACGGTTCCCTGTAGTTTGAAAACGCATGTCAGCAGCGCAGAGCTCAAAATTCCTTCCGGACAACGTCTCGTACAACGTGACGTGTGCATTAAGCGCACAAACTTTACGATAAACCGACTTTCTCAGTGATCCCACTGGACTTACATTTCAATGCCATATTTAATATTTGGCTATTAATGGCTTTTTTGCCGAAACAATTATTTCTACTCAGACTAAAAAATACACACGAAATAGCTCACTTTTCTGTGACAATGATTTTTGCCCGATTGCAATGAATGCAGTCAATCTTAAAGCAGGAGATCTTAGCTGTTATACCAGACACAGCATATAATTTTCGGCGAACCATTTCTGCGACAGCGATCATTGTTTCACAACCATTTGCAAAACTGTTCGCATCTAAATTTACGTTGAAATACACACGAAAACGCAAACATTTATAACATACATTTTGTGACTGCCATTTACGCTCAATTACAATAAATGGCATATATTCTAAACACAGGGGGTATTAGCTATTCTACCAAGACATGGCATATAATAATCGGTGAATTATTGCCGTCACTGTGACTATTGTTTCACAACAACTTGCAGCCGTTCCTTTCAAAAATGTGCACATCTAAATTTCCGTTACATTTGTGCAGAAAATGGAGTTGTCGAAGAAATAGAAACAAAACTTTATTATGGCAAGGCCAAACTCATATGCTTTGTTGTGAGAACAACAAATGAACAATATTTCCAAAAAAAAAAAAAAAAAAAAAAAAAAAAAAAAAAAATTGCAGACGACAAAATTTTGTCACATGAATTCGCGAACGCAATTATTTGGTAATATTGTCGAGCTAGTAACATATGTGTTTTCTTATCTGATTTATTATCATACCTTTTATTATTAGGCAGAGGTCACTCATGATTAGTTGTGTAAATTCATCATCATCATCATCATCATCATCATCATCGTCACCATCATCATCGTCATCGTCATCGTCGTCGTCATCATCATCGCTATCATCATCATCATCGCCATCATTCATCATCATCATCATCATCATCATCATCATCATCATTTCATCATCATCATCACCATCATCATCATCATAATCATCATCATCATCATCATCATCATCACCATCATCTTTCATCATAATAATAATACATATGAATCTATCCCCATAACGTGTCAAAATCAATACTATGAAAATGTTATTCATTGCTAACATAATATATCTGTCATAATGGATACGTTAGGAAGTATATCTCAGACAAATCACCAAAAGAATCAACATTGAACATTTTGTTTTATACATTCACACACGAATAACAAATTAGAAAGAAAGTGGAAGCAAACTGACTTATCTCCCGTTGACCACGGTCATTCAGAACCTAACGTAAATGACCATTACGTCCCTTTTAACAGTTGACATCTCAATAAAAAGGCTAATGACGCTGATACAAAAAGTCACCATCTGCTGCGGTCTGATTCTATTTCTATCTTCTGCAAAATGTAGCACGTTAGGGGATTTACTTTCTGAGAAGAAATGACCAGCGGAAACCGTAATGCTGTAATATCTCGTACATTTATATATCAACAGTAGTATGGGGCGTAGGGGTGTGTATACTGGACCTTTTCAAGAAACACTTCCCTGTTCATCTAACGGGCTCTTATTTCATGAAATGAAAACAGTATAGTACGTTTCTAATTTCTCTGTAAGAGACGGAGTTGTTTTTTTTTACATTTTTTTTTTCATTTGTATTTTTGTATATCAACTGTATGAATTGATTATAAGATAGAAAACTACTCTGAATATTCGTACACATTTCGTTATGCACATTTCGTTAGGAAATTTACTACTTCCGATATTTAAGTTTGCTTCAAAACGTTCGCCAACGGTTTTGGTGTGTCATATCCTCTTACATTCTCGTTTGATCCGCAAGTTGGTTTGTATGCAATATCAAAGTAAAATACATATCTACTACCAAAATGCTTAGAACTCGACCTATTCTTGAAGTTAGAGAACATTCGTGCATAACGGTTCCCTGTAGTTTGAAAACGCATGTCAGCAGCGCAGAGCTCAAAATTCCCTTCCGGACAACGTCTCGTACAACGTGACGTGTGCATTAAGCCACAAACTTTACGATAAACCGACTTTCTCAGTGATCCCACTGGACTTACATTTCAATGCCATATTTAATATTTGGCTATTAATGGCTTTTTTGCCGAAACAATTATTCTACTCAGACTAAAAAATACACACGAAATAGCTCACTTTTTTGTGACAATGATTTTTGCCCGATTGCAATGAATTGCAGTCAATCTTAAAGCAGGAGATCTTAGCTGTTATACCAGACACAGCATATTAATTTTCGGCGAACCATTTCTGCGACAGCGATCATTGTTTCACAACCATTTGCAAAACTGTTCGCATCTAAATTTACGTTGAAATACACACGAAAACGCAAACATTTAAACATACATTTTGTGACTGCCATTTACGCTCATTACAATAAATGGCATATATTCTAAACACAGGGGGTATTAGCTTTCTACCAAGACATGGCATATAATAATCGGTGAATTATTATGCCGTCACTGTGACTATTGTTTCACAACAACTTGCAGCCGTTCCTTTCAAAAAATGTGCACATCTAAATTTCCGTTACATTTGTGCAGAAAATGGAGTTGTCGAAGAAATAGAAACAACTTTATTATGGCAAGGCCAAACTCATATGCCTTTGTGTGAGAACAACAAATGAACAATATTTCCAAAAAAAAAAAAAAAAAAAAAAAAAAAAAAA
>NW_026852199.1:0-22149 GCF_026571515.1 Ruditapes philippinarum
CATCAACATCAGCATCATCATCATCATCATCATTATCATTATCATCATCATCATCATCATCATCATCATCGTAGTTATCAATTATGAAGAGAGCAAGAGTCTCTGCTGTTGTCTTGTGTCTTGATATTTATTCTCTCATCAAATAAATACGTCCACAAAAAAATGGCTAAAATACATATTTCAACTAACTCACAACAATGATATATTAAACACATTCTTATATGAAAATTGCTGTCTTACGTCATTTTCAATTATTAATTTTGACATTATTAATAAAGATACTTTTATAAATGATATCACATATTGTACGCAAGAGTCTCCTCTAAAATATACAACAAAAATATTAAACATCCGTCCGTCCGTCTGTTCAGGATAGCGAGAATAATATGGCATATTTTATATATAATATAATGCATTCTATATAAAGCATATTCTATAAATAGCACATTGTTACCATGTGATAATATTGACCAATCAAATTCATTTTGGGCATCATTCGATCGTCCTAACCCTAACCCTAATTTTCAAGTTTTACTTTTATTTATCATTTGATATATTTGTACCTTCAATAAATGTAAAAATAAAATGATGATGGCTTTGATATTTTGGATCACCCCTGTTTCACATTATGATTGCCCCTTCAGTTATACTGTTGAAAAATTTGAATCTCAGACATTAATGGGTCAAGTAGTTATAGTTGGAAATAGTGCAAACCTGGATTTATTTTAAGCAATTTTGGAGATATCTTGTTTTAAATGTTAGGGAGCATATTTTGGAATTTTCAAAGAAAACATTTATCTAAGTGTGACAAGATTCAGGAAATGTTTGGTTAGATCAATGACCTGAGACAGGAAGATAAACAAAAGAAACATAATAGTAAAAAGGTTCAGGTATATAATTATACCCCCAAAAACGAAGTTTGGGGGGGGGTATATAGGTGTCACCCGGTGGTTGGTTGGTCGGTCGGGCGGTCGGTCGGTCGGTCCAGACGTCCATTGCATTTTCCTTGTCCGGACCATAACTTGAAGACTTATGGTTGGAATTCAATATAACTACATACAATGGTCAAGCACATTGAAGAGGAAGTGCAGTGCACAAGAACCATAACTCTATCTTACTAATTACAGAGTTATTGCCTTTTTGTTTACTTTTCCTTGTCGGGGCATAACTTGAAAACTTACTGGTTTGGAATTCAAAAACAACTTCATACAATTGTCAAAGACAATAAAGGTGGAAAGTGAAGTGCACAAGAACCATAACTCTATCTAAAGTAATTACAGAGTTATTGCCCTTTGTTACTTTTCTATTTCTTTCTTTTGTCCGGACCATAACTTGAAGACTAATGGTTGGAATTCAATATAACTACATACAATGGTCAAACACATTGAGAGGAAGTGCAGTCACAAGAACCATAACTCTATCTTGACTAATTATAGAGTTATTGCCCTTTTGTTACTGTTTCCTTGTCCGGGGCATAACTTGAAAATTACTGGTTGGAATTCAAAAACAACTTCATACAATTGTCAAAACACAGTAAGGGAAGTGCAGTGCATAAGAACCATAACTCTATTTAAAGTAAATTACAGAGTTATTGCCCTTTTTGTTACTTTTTCATTTGCTTTTCTTTTGTCCGGAGGGTATATACTTGAAGGGACTAATTGTTGGAAATTCATTATAACTTCATACCAATGGTCAAGCACATTTGAGAGGAAGTGCAGTGCCACAATTAACCATAACTCCATCTTGACTAATTACAGAGTTACTGCCCCTTTTTGTTACTTTTTCCATTGTTTTTTTTTGTCCGGAGCATAAACTTGAAGACTAATGGTTGAAAATTCAATATAACTTCAATACCAATGGTCAAAGCACAATTGAGAGGAAGTTGGCAGTTGCAAAACAAGAACCATTAACTCCAATTCATTGACAAAATTAACAGAGTTATTGCCCTTGGTGTTACTTTTCCTTGGGTCCAGAGCATTAACTTTGAAAAACTACTGTTTTGGAATTCAATTTGCAACTTCATACAGTTGTTCAAGGACATATAAAAGAAGGTGCCAGTGCATAAGAGCCATAACTCCATTTTGACCAAAATACAGAGTGACTGCCCTTTGATACTTTTTCCTTGTCTGGAGCATAACTTAAAAAACGTACTTGGTTGAAACTAAAACAACTTTCATACAATTGGTCAAGGGCCACAAAAAAGAGGAAGTGCAGTGAAACAAGAACTATAACGCCATCTTCAATATTTTTAGAGGTAATTGCCATTTGTTCCTTTTCTTTGTTCTTTCTGACTTTATTACAGAGAGTAATTCAATTTAAAAACTTCATCAATGCCGCCAACCACATTGATAAGGAAATGCCAATATACAATTAACCCCACAACTATCTTTAATTGCCCACAACCATTAAACTCTATTTATTTCAATTCTTTTTACAAGATATTCTGTTACTAGTAACATCCTCATTTCCGAAGCAGGGGGTATTAATCACATTTAGTGATAGTTCTAGTTTTAGATACATTTATGCATAAAATCTGTGGTTTTTTTTCAAATAAGTATTAAATACAAACTATTTTAGATCTATATTTTAACCTAAATGTAAGCTAGTTCAAATACAAGTGTTTAGAGGATATTTTAAGGAGTATATAAATTGCTATGGGTTTGTTTATGATTGTATTGAACAAGATGAGTGCATGAAACTTATTGATTGACATTTTATGAACTTTTCATCTTTTATCTATTAATTGAATTTTACAAATTTTTTAATAACAGAGTCAGCTTGAAAGCAAGTTTGCAGGACTGTTCCAAAACTACAAGGAAGATGGCAATCCAGCTTTGCTGTGTTTTTATTCCCATTTAAGCAAAAAAGAGGAATATACTTGGAATGTCATTGGCATTGGCACCTTCAAAAGTCAAAGTGATTAAGGAAGCCAACTGTAGACCAGGAAAGGCTTAAAATAATATTTACTTACAGTATGTTTTTGTTTTTAAAAACTAGGTTTTTGAAAGTTTCAATTTTGAAATTTGGGAATGAATTGAAGGTTTCTGGGAAACTGATTTTTATTGATACTTTGTTTTGAAAATGCTTGTTAATGTTACATTTTGATGACTCTTTCCAGCTTTATTTGATTGCAGATGTCAACTTTGAGCAGACAGATACAATTAGTGTAGGCAATCGGAATCACCTTCATGAAAAGCGTTTATTTTTGCAATATTTTTAGAGTGCTTTTAGGTTTGTTAACATCCGAGTATGGGACATAATTCTAAAAATAATAGTAACAGACATCGTTTCTTTTCTTTAACATTCGCAGAATTGTCACACTGCTTACCAAAGTTTTCTTGAAATCCTGACCACTAAGTACTGGATGAAGAAAAAATAAAATCAACATGGAAAAAAATTAAATTAACTTATTTCAAAACAGTAGACAAACATTTAAAAGTTAACTACAGAAAAGGTTATTTGAAAATATTAAAGCCTTCATTTTTTAAACAACTTTAGTCTTAAACAACTTGTCATCACTTCAAAAAGATGTTAGTTCTTTTCACAAAAGCTGCTGATTTTTTAAAAACAATTATATATCAACAGTGAACTGATATTTTTGTCTATGGAAATGTTTAGGAACATATCATTTTTTTTATTATTTGATTAATAAAAAGAAATTAAATGATGTAATTCTTGATCTGCCTACACATACTTTTACTGTCCCTGAGTATTAACAACAGGTGTTCCTTAATCCTGTTTGGCTGGATAGCTCCCTCAGAAAGGGAAGAAGCCCATTTCCTGGCTTCAGGAGTCAAAAAATACAGTGTTGTCAAGGCAAAGTAGTTCGGAAGTCTTTTGGATCCTGAAACCGACAATGGAGAGGGAAGCGGGCCCAGTGGTGATTTTATATAATTTTTTTTTTCTAACTTTTTCAATGGCTGTACTTTATTTAAAATATTTACTTTTTTTATTTTCAGGAAATTTATCATGGAGCATTTTCCAAATGTGATCCCTTGTGATGGTGAGGAAAAAAACTAAGGGACACTTTAAAATTCATGAAGAGTGAAACAGGAAAATTCAATAGATAGATATTTTGAATGGTATTTTTAAATAAAGCCGGATACCAAAAAAAAATTTTTAACTGAACATTGATTTGTAATTTTTACCATTAAAAGACTATAAATAACTTAACTTTTATTTGTAGTGCATTTTACAATTTACTTTCACACTGACATTAAAAATGATTTCAGTGAGTCATGTGATCATTTTTTGCTCAAGTATTATTATAAAGAAGGTTTTCTTTAATTCCTTAAAAGGACACAATTAATAACTCTTTTCAGAATATTTCATTTTGGATGTTATATTTTTTTTTTATTTTCCATGGATATTTAAGAAATTTCCAAGGTTTTTTTGCTCAAATAAACCTTGAAAAACTCTCTGATGCCCTTTAAGTAAGAAATCCTCGAACAAATTATAAGTAGTTACCCAGTTGTTGAGAAACTTTCCGTGGGTTTTCATTTAAAAACCTTCGGAAAACAAACCAGCGGAAACACTTTAAAAATCCTATGGAAAATCGTTGCCAATACTGACGAGGTCACTCAATTTTCCAAGGTTTCTAAAAAAATATCCTCAGAAATTATCTTTAAGAGGTTTTCTATTCCTGATAAACCTTGGAAAATCGTTTCCAATACTTTCCGAGGTTTCATTACTCTTTTACAAGGTTTTAAAAAAAAAAAAAAAAACTCGGAATTTTTTTACAAGGTTTTTTCACCCTCTCCCTATTTTTCCAAGTTTTTTTTTCAAATAGCAAAGTTTTTGCATTTTTTTCCGAGGTTTTTTTTTCCAAGGATTTGTGAGCCAAAAACCTTGGAAAATCTACCACACCCGGGAGGTTAAAGGTCACTATTACCTTAAAACTTTGAAAAACAGTTTCCAGAACAGTAACTGTAAGGTCCATTTTTGGCCCAGTAGTGTTTCAAACATCTATAGGATGTTTGTCGTCATATTGGGGAGAAGACGGCGCCTCACTCTCGCACTTTTTGTGGTGTCACTAGGTCAATAGGTCAAGGTTCATTATTCTTTAAAAACTGAAAACAGTTTCCTAGGGCCCTTAACTTAAATTCCATTTGGCCCACAGTGGTTCAAACTTCATGGGGATTATTGCTCTATTTTGAGTAAAATACCCCTATTTGAATAGATTGAGAGAGTACAGAGGTAAAGTTCAAGGTCACTATTACCATTAAAATCTGAAAGACAGTTTCTGGAGCATTTTATACTAGGAGTTAATACATTTATTTAATTCCATGTCTTACAAATTCTTCATTCCTTACGAAAAAAAAAAACACTTTCGGGGGCATGTTAATGCTCCGCCTAGCGGTGCTCTTAGTTTTCTGATGTGATTGATACATTATGCTTATTCATCTGCAGTTGCGTGCTGAATGAGTGATCTGAGTGTTTTAAGAGGCTTGGCACATAAATTTTATATTCAATTGGGTTTGAATTAAGAACGAGAATCATGAAGTAGAGTTATAAATTGGCATTATATGTCTCAGAGAATTTTGTAACTTCTAACCTTTTTGGCAAGAATGTTTTGACAACATTGAGCCTACATACCTGGATTACTTCGGAAAATCTGGAGGCGAACTTTGGGGAATGAAATGAAGATTAATCATTGGAATGTGTTAACACTTTAATGTAATAGCTTGTGGGCCGTGTATATATAATCAAGCCTGAAACAATTATAATTGGTTCTCGAATAAGCAAAAAACAATTTAATTTAACGTGCAGTTTTTTCGTTAATGATTCATGTCTAGTGCTTAAAAACCAGGACTCTAAAACCTGACCGAGATATATTACAAAGTTAGCCACATCATGTGAATTATTGTTGTGAATCATTAAGCGAAATATTCTTTATGTTTAGAACACATTTGTATATTAGGGCTGCACGCCTCCAGATGAGCAAATATATTTCGGGATAAATCAAACATGAGAAACATGTTACTAAGATTTTTGGAATAAGTCTACAAGATTCAAAAAGTTCTAGGTAATTTTACTGTTTTACTGTTTCCTTGGAGTATTTGTAAGCACTTCTGCGCTTGTTGGCTTCCCTCGATCTCATGTTTACATTTGGTGTTCGCTTTCCGGTTGAAAAAAATGTACTGCGGAAAAGTACGCGTCTAGGAATATATATCTTCCCAGGTCATAGCCTTTGATTCTGCCATGCTTTATCCAATTTTAGCATTTGAAATGATGTTACGACTACTATTGCTACAAAATATCGGTCATTCCATTTGTCGGATTGCACGAATTGTATAATAATGGTAAATAATTTACATGTTATTATCGAGCTTCATATGGTCTGATGATGTATTGTATGGTAATTGTCTCTTGGCTTTGATGGTACTAGGTCTAAGTTGGTATTGTCTGCAAAGTTAATTGTCTTCCAACATCTTCCATAATCCCCTGGAATCAATACGCAGATCTTTCAGGTCTACACCACTCAATCGGGCATGGAGGGCAGGATATACCGGTTATGCTGCTTTGCCCTAAGACCATCGGTTCCCATCGGCTCCTATACCGGAATACACTCCAGACGGGCCAGACTCTGCATAATTCAGAGTAAGAGTATACCCCTTTCCGGCGTCCCTAACGCCTGCCGGTTTAAATCCCTATGGGCTGGACACTGGTCTATAATACCATCGGGGTCAAGGGTCTCGCATTATTAATTTGGAATGATTGTATTATTATGTCTAGTCATCAAAATTATCCCTATATCAACCACAGTTTTTGCGCATCAGTTCGCACCTTGCCAGGCTTTATTCCTGACCCCGAGGCCTTGGCATTCTCCATTGAGTCCGGTCTGTAAATACCTGCCAGGGGTTGATATTCCTGTCTCTGAACTTCGTTATCCACCCATGACGCCTGCGCCAGGTCACTTCACCGGGTGGTCCAAGTACTCAACTGGTCATTTGTCCGCAGTTGCCACTAGTCAATCAGCATATCACCGCAACTTCAGACCTTGATTTGTGCTTTGTTTTTGACTTTGTTTTTGACTCCGGCCCTGTCCAACTGGTAGGTTATATGTAGAACTAATGGTATTTGTTGTTGTGGTCATCAAGGTTGGTCTGCTGGACATGTATATTGGTATCATTGACTGGTGCAACTGGTAACTGGTCATTGCTGTACATGGATGGTCAGCTGGGTCCCAGCCCTCGAAAAAAAAAATCCATACTGTAACTAAGGTTTTTATTTATAGTATATTTCAATTTATTGTAAAGTTCTAATTAATTACTTAATTATAATAAAAATATAGAATTCTGTATTTACAATTCACACAAATAATAATTGGGTGATATACTTATTTACTGGGGATGAAAAGATATACACTCTTTTTAGTATATTAACAAACAATTATGGCAATGTTTGGAAAGTTTAAAGGTCTAACTTGGAAACAGTTAGAAAACCTCAAAAAGGTAAAGTAATGGTCTGGAAGTTACAATATCACTGTGACTTCTTTTGAGAATGGTTTGTCACTTAACTTCTATAATATTGTTGGTATATTTAATTACCTAAGCCTGGTAAATGGCTGGATACTTACAGTATACCTGGTAGATGGCTAGCTCGATTACTACTGAGCTGGTATTGGTTTCTTATCAGTGTTGGTAGACTAAACTTATTTAATAAAAAGTGTTCTGGGCACGGCTCTATGAAATGTATCGCGAAAACAAGATACACCAAGCTCAACGCGCCAACTATAAACGTTAAGTTTTCAAACACAAAATTTACCATAAGCCTGGGAATTGGCTTTTATTACTCCAGCCTGGAATGGCTTATTCACTGGGTGGTAACGTGGGCTTTTTTGTACTATATTTAAAAAGAATAAATTAAACTATCACTACTAACTTGGTTTATACTTGCAAAAGGCTTGGGAATAGCCTTGATGATCAAAACTGGCACTGAAAATTCTAAAATGCTGTTATTTTAATTACATGAAAAAATAGGGCAAATGTACAAAGACTTTGGTATACAGTCTATCTTTGGGTAGGACTGCGAGGTTATGGTATTGGTTACTAGTTTCTGGAGGTACTTGTTGGTATCAGCACCGCTGCCCACTCACATTTTATGCTAGCGCCCCCTGTCTCGTGTGTGTACTGACTTTCTCTCGAGCTATCACCTGTTTTACTCTCTTAACCAAGTTTTCTCAGATTTTTATAGTCAGGTTGTTTTAATGGGTACTATTTTACTTCAATGTGCAAGGGTACTACATCAGCAATTAATTCTAAATAAATTGCTAAAGTTAATCGGTATTCAACGTAAATAAATAATTAAACAGTTTACTGGTATCGTAAACAAACAAGCCTGGTAGCGGGCCAATTAAAAAATAACAACATGTTAAAACTAACTAAATTCAGGACAAAGCATTCCTTTCGGTTTAAATTATGATCTTACTTTTGTAAACGGCCTTAACAAATACTAATGGCTGGGATTCAGACCAAATGCATAAATCAATAAATACGTTGTGTGTTGTTTGTGTTTCAGCATAAATAAATGGCATGGCAAATGTGAAAAACTATAATAGTTCGAGGTCAGATCGGTTATCTGTTTTACTAAAAGTGCCGTCAAATATACGAAATACCGAATAATGTGCCCAAAAAGACTAAGTCAGAATTTTGACAGTTTGTAAACAAAATCGTTTACCGATACTGAACTTCCGGCAACAAGTTAAAATATCTATTACAAGATACCTTTTCAAGATAAAATTTAGTAATGAATGAAACTTTTATCAGAATTTACGAAAGATTTTGGATGAGACAAAATTTGTACGTCTACTCTACTGGTTGGGGACAGAGGCCCTCGCAAAGTAGAGATTTTTTTGTATTCGAACGCTGGTATCAGCTTTGGGTATGCAAATGAGTACCAAACATGTTTTGGTATGCAAATTAGGGTGGTTCGAGGTTACAATAGAAAATAAATATGTCATAATATCTCATTATAAGAACACAAAAATACAATTTAAATCAATAAATAATACACAACATTTAATCTATTAATCAACTTTGCCTCCGAAATCAATTTTTATATGAATCTGACCTCGAGTTGAGATTATAAATAGAACTAAAACCGGAAACCGAAGTATAACAAAATGGCGGACATGGGACTAGGAAATTGAGAAATTTTATAACATAAACTCGTATTTCATAACAAAGAAGTGAAGATGAATAAAATTAACGATGAGCTTAGTAGAAACAGGTATTTTTTCTAAGCAATTTGTGAAAGTATTAAGGGCAGTGACAATAAGTATTTATGTAAATATCATCTCTCGTGTTATGATTTCTTAAATTATACATGTACACATGTGATATTGACCTCAATAAATGTAAGTAAAAATGGAACAATAATTATGGCAATTATCCATGGTGCTAGTAATACTTAATTACCGTTATCATTATGTAAATTAAGTAAGAAGCTTATGTAATTTAGAAAATTAACTAACCTCACAATATTCTTTGACCATCCATATTATCTCCTTCTATCATTTTGATTTAATAATTCCTGTAAATAACTAAAACAATAGAAAAGTATATAATGTTTTTAACCAGGTTTTTAACAAAAACTGGTAATTGTAATGCTGAAGTTGGTAGGCGGACGTCAACTTTTGGTTTCTGCTCAATAACTTGAGTTTGCTTTGACCTATTGATGCCAAACTTTGTGTGTTGGTAGCTTTTATTAAGAGGCAGCTTGGGATTGCTACTAAGGTGTCTGTGATCAATGTCAAGGTCACTGTTACTAAAAATAGCAATTCAGTTCCTGCTCAATAATTGGAGTTTGCTTAGGCCTATTGAATCCAAACATGGTGTATGGATAGCTTAGATCTAGGTGCAAGGTCAAGGTCACTTGCTTACAATAGAATTTTCAGCTTCTTCTCTATAACTTCAGTACACAGTCACATTGATCTATTGATACTTGGCATGTGCACTTGTTGTTGGTAATTGTGTTACAAAACAAAGATACATTCTTTTTAAACACTTAACAAAGATTTGAATGTTGGTTCATAAAATTATCATATATCAAATTATTTTCATGACCAACTTATCAGTCTCTGTGTTTTCTTCTTGTGAATCACAAATAAACAGCAAAAAATAACAGTTTAGGTTCTTTTGTTACTTTAAAGTAAGCAAGCAGTTCTAGGTACAATTAAAATGCAAAAATTATTATGATTTTAATATTTTATTCCTTGGCTTTACTTTTGAGAATAAAAGATGTATTGCTACAGTCATGTTGTTGTCGTTGCCGCTGTTGACACTCAAGATCAAATAAGTGAATTTATGTTTTCTTTCGGTTCCTTAAGACAAACATTAATTATTTATAATTAAACAATATTATAACCTTGTTTTGAAAAAACAACAAACACTCAGGGCTTGACACTAACTTTTTTTAGGGGTAGTCAGAAGGACTACCTACTTTGAGGATCAGGTAGTCCTTGGCAAATCTAGGTAGTCCTCATTTTTAAACATAAAAAAATGTTTCTTATTCTATTTAAATGCATTTTGAGTGTATGTATCTGAAGATAAGAAAACAATTGCATGAGATCTCTTCAAATTTATTGGAAAAAATCACCAATAGATAAATCATATAAGATCTAGTAAAAGTTTGTAAGCTTTACTCTGCATGAGATGTAGGTTCCGGCTAGCCTCTGAGCTCTTCAAAGTCATCATCAACAATTTTTTTACATATTTTTGTTATAAAATATGGCAGTGTGACACACAAAAGTCAATAGGTTTTGAAAGGGTTCTACTAAGGAATTACTAAGGTGTGTTGCAAATAAAATTGCTAGGCAATCAGCTCAGCTTACATTATTGACAGCTTATAGGGAAGGGGAGAATATATTGGCAATATGAGCTAAATAAGTATGTCAGTTTTAAATTTATGTAATACCTGGCTTTTGTATAAAAAAAATATTTCAACAGAGCTTACAAATCTACTTTTCATGTATAGATAATGTATGACCTTTTAGATGTGTTTTTAAATTCAAAACAGAAGTAAAAAGCTTGGACAAGAACAAAATATGTTTGGCTTTACTCTAATTGATTTATTCTACAAACTTATTTTGTCAGACATAAAACAACAAAATATCAGAATAACAAACTTTTACTAGTGCTAGTAATTCAGTTATTTAACTGTCAGAAGATTTAAATAGGGACATTAGATTAATATCTGTTGTTCCTGATATAAACACAAAATTAGAAATGTAAAGCCATTTAATAAAACTATATTGCCTTAGTTGTTTATGCCTAGGGTATTAGTATTTGTTAACAATTGTTTTCTTCATATACATGTATTGGCATTATTGCTTACATTTGCTTGTACATGATTAAGAAATGCTGACAACATTGTGAAGTTATGGCAAAAACAATTACAAATACTTTAGAATATTTCTTTTCTCTTTTTTAAAGAGATTTAAACATTTTTCTTCTCTTTTTTTATAAAGAGATTTTTTCCCAATCAATAATTTCATGTCCGAATAAATTACATCCGAAATTAGATCTATTTCAGACAACACGTTTATTTTGGTTATCATTGTCAGTGTGATTTACACCAATCAACAAATCATATTCTTTTAAGTTAAAACCCTTGAATAGGTTCCAATATAAGCAAATATTTTCATTGAAATGTTTAATAGACAAAGAATTCTATTGTAGTAGGCTGGAAAAATCGGCAATTAAGTTGGACTTCCGGTTTCACTTTTCGCAACTTTATAGAGATTAAATAGAATCTATTATGCGTCTGCTGTGACTGACACTAGTGACCCAACGGCTAATTATTTACTAGTAAGATGAATTTATCTTTCGTTTTGAATCATAGCCTAAAAAAATGTTATTTTATTAATTATTTTTAGTGAATTTAGAGACATCAGGTCACTGAAATTTTGATTAGCCCGACGGGATACCCAGCTTGGAAACTCGGGTAGTCCTTGGGGAAAATTGGTAGCCTCGGACCATCGTTAGTGTCGAGCCCTGCAAACACTTCCACCGACCATGCTTCTTAATAAGCCTATCTGTCACACCTTTAAGAGCTGCAGCTGTAGCTTCCCCAGACCTTAATGAATGGAGACCAAATTTCGACCTGTCTAACCCTAAAATAGAAATATGATACAAAAATATTTCTCTCGCTCTTGTATAGGATATGGGATTTCCTTCCCTTACCTTATATGTTTTAGATTTACTACAAAAAGAAACTTTCCGAAACAATATACTACAATATAATTCCTTGTCTGACGTGTTTGACTTTAGGAAAAAGAAAAAGTCAAGTGTGGCCCTTGCTAAGCGATTGCAGCTCTTGCTATATTATCATAATATTGATTGTCAGATTCATTCTAGAAAAAACAAATGGAATTCAATAAGAATTGTGTCAATTTTTAGAAACAGGAATTTAACAGCTTGTGTTCTCATATCTGAAAAATTATGAGGTTGTTTTATGTTATCTTGTACAATACTGAAATGTCTTGCATAAATATAAAGCTGTAAAACCTAAACAGATGAGTGCAATAAAGGTTTTGAAGTCCTATTAATAATAGAATCAGTATATACTTAATTCAGTGACAAGTTATATGGCCCTATATAAAAGCTTGTAAATATAACCCAAGCTGCTAGGCAAGTGTTATATTGCCAACAACCGATTATATACGCCCAAATAACCTGTCAAAAAATATTTATAACAAATTTATAATACAGCAATCATCATTTTGAGAGGATTAAAGCCGGATATCTTCATGAATTGACAGCAGCCGTGTATATAAAACTATATAAACGTCTCGATTATCCAATGAAAAGAGACGTTACAAACATGCAGTATTTAATATGATATGTAATGGCATCCTTATTTTAAACCACCAATGTTTTAACATTTTTAGTTCAAGTACAATATGTTTCTGATATTGACTTTTTGGACTAAAACTAGGTTAAATAGACTACAGTATAAATTTGATATGGATTTTTTTGGACTTTGGAAACAAGGCTAAAATCCAATGATAATACATGTACTTATGTATGATAAAATTATATTAACATTTTTGATCTCCACATAGATGTTATCATAACTATGAATGTAAGATTTTTAAGAAAAAAGTAAAGAATTCATTGTTCATTTCAGAAACATTCCAAATACTACCGGCATTTTAATTTGTATCATCCTGGTTACCAATAGATTAGCTTTTGTAGTTTAATTCGAAAAACATCTCTTAGTCTGTTCTTACATGAGAGACTTCAAGAGGAGTTCTGAGTTCGAATCTCAGCTGAAGCATATGTGTAGATTGGTTAAAGATCCTGTAACACATTTTTTTCATGGTTTTATTTCATAAATATGATGCTCAAATTAAGATTTGTCAATCTTGTAAGTTCAAATAAGCATTATTTATAAAGATATTACCCAATTTAACATTTTGCGTAAATAAAGGGAGGTAATTAGAAATTTATTTTCTATAAATTCCAAGTCAAATTTTCCAATAAGAAATGAATGCATGTAACTTATTGATTAAATATAATGTGCACAAATATTTGCAGTACACATTTTACATATTCTTGGATGTTTGAAAATTGTTTTATTTGCATAATTATATACATATATAATATTTTGCAAGTGTGTGATACATACAGTAACAATATCAATCACAAAACATACAGGATCTTTAACCTCGATGTCAGAATTTACTAATAATGTAATTTGTGTAACCAAAGCATGTTCAACAGAGTTTTTGTCTTTTCTTAAATAGGACCCCACCTTGTATGGATTTTACTTTAATTGTTCTGTATCATCAAATGAAAAGTCATTATTTTTTTCTTGTTTGGTGTGCATGGCTGTGTTACTGTACTGTGTAATGATATGAACATAATTTTACTGATTGTTCTAACTATTATTCTTAGACTAAATCATAATGTTACATGCATATAAGTAAAACATACCAATTACTTTATTTACCTCAATCAGGATATTCTTAACTTGACGTAAGATGCTACATTACTTTCTTGTGATTTAATGTGATAGTAAGTAAGTAACAAGTTTATTTAATGAGGCTAACACATTCAGTTTCCATATCTTCCATGAGACATCAGCATAATACATAGCAAATATATTAAACATTTTTAAACAACATACAGGTATATATATACACAGTACATAATATAACATGCCTCAAAAATACATTATTTTACAAGTAAAAGTAAAGTTAGAACAATATAGAGAGAAGAAAAAATAGTAGTGTTTATCTTTTTATGGCATTATCGTTAAAATGTTTCATGGCTTTAATCTATACTGATATTACCTACCTTACAGTTTTTGAAAGTAATATTATATAGGTCATTTTTAATATGTTAAATGTGTTATTATTAACAGCATAACAACTAATACAGGTTGTAAAAGAAAATATTGTCACAATAATTATATAATCAAATTGTTATATTAAATTTTATATATTTAAACATACCATTTAATCACATTTTTTTGTGGAGCAGAAATAAAAAAATTGGGACAGTAGAATCTAACAGACTATGGTAGAACATGTTTATTACAGTAACTGGTATTGCCGACTATTTAAATTTTATTAGGTCAAGTTTTAGGGGATTTCAGTGAAACTTCACAAGATTGTTTGTTACCAAGCCTAGTTGTGCATACTCTCTTTATTTTTCCGTTTGATTTTTATTTTTATTCATATAGTCTTCGGGTTGTCCGTCTGTCCGGACGTAGGTATGTAATTGTCCCGAATTCGTGTCCGGCCCATAACTTTGTTATTTGAAGTCGGATTTTAAAAACTATTTCACAGAAATGATCACCATAATTGAGACGACGTGTCGCGCGCAACATATGGGTCGCTACTTTAAAGGTCAAGGTCACAGCATGACCTTGCAGCAAAAGCGTGTCCTGTCCATAACTTCGTTATTTGTAGTTGGATTTTAAGATTATTTCACAGAAATGATCACCATATTGAGGCAATGTGTGGCGCACAACATTTGGGTCGCTACTTTGAAGGTTAAGTTCACAGCATGATCTTGCAGCAAAATCGTGTCTGGCCCATAACTTTGTTATTTGTAGTCGGATTTAACAACTATTTCACAGAAATGATCACCATATTGAGACGATGTGTCGCGCGCAACATATGGGTCGCTACTTTAAAGGTCAAGGTCACAGCATGACCTTGCAGCAAAAGCGTGTCCTGTCCATAACTTCGTTATTTGTAGTTGGATTTTAAGATTATTTCACAGAAATGATCACCATATTGAGACAATGTGTGGCGCACAACATTTGGGTCGCTACATTGAAGGTCAAGGTCACAGCATGACCTTGCAGCAAAGTCGTGTCTGGCCCATAAATTTGTTATTTGTAGTCGGATTTTACAACTATTTCACAGAAATGATCACCATATTGAGACAATGTGTCGTGCACAACATTTTGGTTGCTTTTACTCTTTGAACTTTGTCTGTGAAATAACTTTGACACTACAAGGGGTATAGCTTCCTGTATCCAAAGCCTATTTGGGAAGCATCACTTGGCTCAACCGGCTCTTGTTTTGCACAGTTACGGTCCCTTAAAGGTCAATTTTTGAGTAAAATAAGCTTTTCTTCGCTTTTCTCACCAAAACCGCTGGGTGGATCTCAGTGAAACTTTGCAGGATTGTTTGTCACCATGCCTAGTTGTGCATAGTTAATTGATTTTCCACTTTAATTTTTTAACACAATTGTCAAAACTTCCTTTTGTAGGCATAATTCACTTTTCATTGACAGCTCTTGTTTCCTACATTCCTTTGACCATGTTTTAATTGCTTTTAATCTTTTAGATCAAATAAACATTTCAAGATCTGATATGAAGATAATTGCAGAGGATGTGTTTTTTGCTGTGCCCCTTGAGGAGAAAGAAATAGTCTCTATAGTTTCCAGTGCCGTAGATGAATTCTAGGAACAAAGAGAGTATAACAAGCCATTTACCGATCTCCACCCTTCAGAAGCATTTTATACACATGAAGAGATTTGCTCAGATTTGATAAGTAACAGTAGACGTATGTTCAAGAAACTAATATTCGACTTATCTGGAAAATTATTAGAAACATTTATAAAGAGGAAGAATATGATTCACCGTTGCTTGGCACAAACCAAAACTAACAAGTTTTATAAAGGTGCTTCCCCTTCGACCAACATAGATGTGCTAAAACCCCTGGTTCAGGTAGCAGTTATTGACATATTAGGTTTAAATGGGGCCAAAAAATCGTTGAAAAGACTAAATGGGGGTATTTGTAAAAAGAAGGATCTTGTTGACTCAATTTTGGTGCAATAATTGCCCGAAAAAGAGCCTGTGTGGGCTAATTATGATGACGATGAATTAGCAGTGAAAATGCAACTATTACTGAAACAATATTTAATGATTTATTGACAGATACTGTTGAGACAATGAACAAAAATCTTCCGCAAGAAACAAAGTTGCAGCAGCAGACAGGCAGCTTTTTGATCTGGATTATGTAAAAGATTTTCTGATCTGTTTTCATGCAGATGCTTTTTATATGCCCGAAAGAATTTCGAGCATATTATGTTATACCCCCTGGCGTCCGTCCGTCTGTCTGTCCGCACTCACAGGAGAGTAATAATGTGGCTAGAGGGATAATAGGTAACTGTTCTTTCTCTTTGATGTCATTCATTCCGTAATGCTTTTATGTGGCTATTTTCTTTTGTGTGGCTAAAAAGAACAATAGAGAGAACAATGGAGTAGCCACATAATTACTGTCCTGTGAGAACGTCCGTACGTCCGTCAGTCCTTCCATTAGCAATTTGGTTTCCGGAGCATAACTTAAGTTCCATTTGGCCCACATTATTCAAACTTCATAGGATGATTATCCAGAGTGGGTTGAAGACCCCTATTGATTTTGGGGTCACAAGGTCAAGGTCACTATTACCTTAAAACTGAAAACAGTTTCCGGAGCATAACATTAGTTCAATTTGACCCAGAGTGTTCAAACTTCATAGGATGATTGTCCATATTGGGTAGCAGAACCCTATTGATTAAGGAGTCACAAGGTCAAAGGTCAAGGTCACTATCACCTTATAACTGAAAACAGTTTCCCCGAGCATAACTTAAGTTCCATTTGGCCAACAGTGTTCCAACTTCATAGTATGATTGTCCATATTGGGTAGAAGACCCCTATTGATTTTGTGGTCACAAGATCAAAGGTCAAGGTCACTATTACCTTAAAACTGAAAACAGTTTCCAGAATAAACTTAAGTTCCATTTGGCCCATAGTGTTCAAACTTCATAGGATGATTGTCCATATTGGGTAGAAGACACCTATTGATTTTTGGGTCACAAGGTCAAAGGTCAAGGTCATTATTCCTTTTAAACTGAAAACAGTTTCCATACCCTAACTTAAATTCCATTTGGACCACAGTGTTCAAACTTCATGGGATTATTGTCTATATTGGTAAAACACCCCTATTGATTTTGGGGTCACAAGGTCAAAGTTCAAGGTCACTATTACCTTAAAACTGAAAACAGTTTCCGGAGCATAACTCGAGGTAATACTTTATTTAATTCTCATGTCTTACAAATTCTTCATCCTTACAAAAAAACAAAACACTTTCGGGCATATAATGCTCCGCCTAGCGGTGCTCTTGTTTCTGATGTGATTGATACATATGCTTATTCATCTGCAGTTGCGGCTAAATGAGTTATCTGAGTGTATAAGAGCTTGCACATGAATTTTATATTCTTGGGTTTGAATTAAGAACAGAGAATCATGAAGTAGAGTTAAAATGGCATTATTGTCTAGAGAATTTGTAATTCCTAACCTTTTTGCATTTCAAATATAAGGAATTTATATATTAAGCTCACTTGAGCTAGCTCAGGGTAAGCTTTGTGGGTCATTGAATGTCTGTCGTCCGTCCACACTTGTTCGTTAACACTCCAGCGGTCACATTTTTGCCTCAATATAATCAAACTTTGTCAGGATGCTTATCTACTTGATAGCTTGGATGAGTTTGAACATGGGCCATCTCAGATGAAAAACTAGGTTACAGGAGCTGAAAATTGAAAAACCTTGTTAACACTCTAGCTGTCACATTTTTGCCTCAATCATCATCAAACTTGGTCAGGATGTTTGTCTAGGTGATAGCTCAAATGAGTTCGAACATGGGTCATCTTGGATGAAAAACAGGGTCACCGGAGCTAAAAATAGAAAAACCTTGTTAACACTCTAGCGGTCACATTTTTGCCTTAAGTGTCATCAAACTTGATCAGGATGATTGTCTAGGTAATTGCTCGAATGATTTAACATGGGTCATCTCGGATGAAAAAACTAAGTCACCGAACTAAAAAATAGAAAAATCTTGTTAACACTCTAGTGGCAACTGTTTTGATCCAAGTATCCTGTAAATTGGTCTGAAAATTTGTTTTGATGATTTCTAGGTACAGTTCGAATATGGGTCACCTGGGTAAAAACTAGGTCACACTGCTCAAATATGGATAATCCTTGTTAACACTCTAGTGGTCACATTTTTGACTCACCCGTCAGAATGCTTGTCTAGGTAAATGTTCGGATTAGTTTGATAGGTCAGGTGAGCGATCTAGGGCCATCATGGCCCTCTTGTTTTTCTACTCTATTAAAATAATGGACTCATCCTCTAGTTATATGATATTGCTCATGTATCAGTGTTAGTTTATTTTGAAAATTTATATATATTAATGTATGAATGATGGTAAAAGTCTTACTGAAGGTCTTACAGTACCTGTAACATGAAGGTCAAAGCCTGAAGTCCAATATGTCAAGAATGCAAGTTATATAAGCTTTGAGAAATAGTGATACCATTTCATTTTCATACCATAATTGTTTTTAACTTTTGAAAGTCTTTGATTTCATTTAAAATGAAAGTGCTCATTTTCAACATTGAGTAAAGATTGTATTTTTATAAACTAGTTGCGGGGATATTTTGTTCATATATATGCATCACATTTTTAGCTCACCTGTCACAAAGTGACATGGTGAGTTTTTGTTATCGCTTTTAGTCTGGCGTCCGTCCATAAACTTTTACTTTACGAAACGACATCTCCTCATAAACTGCTAAGCTAATTTCATGCAAACTTCACAGGAATGTTTCTTTGAAAATTGTTCAAAGAATTTAAATCCATGTAGCAAAAAAGTTAAAAAATCTTCTTTAAAAAAAACTTAAAGAGCTAGAGCTAAATTATTAGGCATGAAACATTGTCTGGTAAGTGTCTACCAAGTTTTTTTAAAAATAAAAGCCCTGAGGTCAAAATTGGCCTTGCCCTAGGGGTCATTGATTTTCCTTATTTTATATAATAAAAACTTATAAAACTTCAAAAATCTTCTTCTAAAAAACCCTTAGTGCTAGAGCTAAGATATTTAGCATGAAACATCTTCTAATGGGTGTCTACCATGTTTCTTCAAATAAGGGCCCTGGGTTTAAAATTGGCCCCGGCCCGGGGTCATTGATTTTCCTTATATTTGTATAGTAAAAACTTTAAAAATCTTCAGGAGCTAAAGTTAAGATAGTAAGCATGAAATATCTTCTAAGGAATGCTACTAAGATTGTTCAAATAAAAACCCTGGGGTCAAAATTGGCCCCGCTAGGGGGTCATTGTTTTTTTCCTATATGTGTATAGTAAAAACTTAAAAACATTTCTTTTAAAAACCCCAAAGAGCTACAGCTTAGATATTTATCATGACACATCGTCTAATGGGTGTCTACCAAGTTTGATCAAATAAAAGCCCCATGGTTAAAATTGGCCCTGCCCCGGGGCTATATACAGGTGAGCGATTTCAGGGCCATCATGGCCCTCTTGTTTTTCTGATTTTACTGTATTACTTGTTTTTGGAAGCAGTTGTTTTGTTTGTTTAGTCATAAACTCTGGTTTGTTAGTGAAATGCTCTTTTTGTAGTTATGCCAGCATGTATATATATATAACATTTTTTTATTTATTTTGTATGTGTAGTCAAAGTATTGAAAAACAAGATGTTAAGTGACTATGAGAACCTCCCAAGTGACCTTTTGACCTTTTGTCAATATACCTATACATCATCAACTCTTATTAATGTTAGACTTCACAATGAGTTCTGCATGTCTTGAGTGACCTCTTCGTCTTATATTTTTATACGCATAAAGCAAATGAAAATAGCGCATGATGTCTTTTATTTAAAAAATGAAATTTTTTTAATTCCTCCAATATTTGAAAAAAAAGAATAATAATATCTGTCATATTTTGCGGTTCGGATCGGAATATCCGTCCCGAGGTGACCCGCCCATTGGCGAGTGACCGAGGGACGGATATTCCGATCCGAACCGCAAACATATGTCAGATATATTTTTTTCTTGCATATTCAATTATATATTAAATTCTTTATCTTTATTTTCAATGAAAATTTATATCATTACAACCGTAACTTCTTTCTTGCAACAGCGTATGAATTACAACTTCATAAAATATGTAACGGTAAAATGACGTCATCCTAACCGTGCCATTGTACAGCACGCGACTCATCTGGAACCCCCCATGCCAGATGAAATTTCCGGCATGGGTAAAACTCACGGAAACGCCAGTCTGATATGCAAGAAACATTTTTCTGTTTCTTTGATAACTGATGCACGTTCATGTATGCATTACTGTCACCCCACAAATCTCTGTTACAAAACAAGAAGGGGGTTTTACCTCTACAACAAATGTAATGCAATATGTACCTTTGATACTAGAATGTTCTTACCATAATGTATTTCATAGATCAATCAGAACTGTACATTTTGTTTTATTTCATATGGTATTTTTAAAGAAAAGTATCTGATGTAAAAGTTAAATGTTTTTTTTTTATTTTTATACTATGTATTTTCCTGAATAAATTCATGCAACGGTTAAACATTTTAGTTTTTGATTTAAAAACTCAAAACGTGAACTTAGTGTGTACTAGGGTAAGTGTACAGTGTAATTGAAATCCGGAAACTTCTTAAAAACCGAACATTTTTTTCGGTCCCGATTTTTTCCCTTCTATTTTTCTATTAATATAATACTTCTGAATTCCGGAACTTCTAAATTCTGAATTCCGGACGATATTTTCGTAAAATTAAAGTCAAATCAATGCAATTTTTACCTCCAAAAACCGGAAAATATGCAAAGGTGTGAAAATACATTGTAATACGAGAATTTTTACCCTGCAGAAAGATTTAATCTCCCTATCGATTGTTTACTAATTAGCGGTGATCGTGTAATTGACACGCGTTTAAAATCACAAAACTGTGATATGGTATGTTTGAAGTGATGCGGTTAATCAAAGTAATTTACGGCGGTCAGTTAATTTGGAGTGTTTAGTAGCGGATTAAATGACAATTAATTGGACAATATATGCATCAAATGTCTTTAGGGATTTTTATTGCCATTTCAAATTTAAAAATTTTAAATTTAACTAGCATCGGACCCAAGTAAGTTAATGCCAATTTAAAAACATTTTACAAACTTTATTAAAAAATTCAAAAAACATTTGCAGGAAAAAAAAAAATGTATTCTTTTTATGCACATCTTTTTTCTTGATTAAAAGACTATTTTATATGATAATACGCTAATGGGCAAAATCTTCCTTTTAAATGTTTTTAAATGGCCCTTTGTCTTTTTCCACATTATCATAAACCTCTGAAAATTCCAAAAACCCCAAATTTCCCAACTTTTTGACCAATCCCATGGGGGGTTTGGTTTTTGGAAAATTACACTGTTTTTTTATTAAAAATTAAAAGTGTAAAATAATTTGGGGAAACTAAATTTTTAAATTTAAACATATGTAGCAGGTTTGACTTGGGGCTTTAAAAAGTATAAACAAGCAAAAAGAAAAATTTTTTTTTTTTAAAATTTTAAAGAAAATAAAGAAAAAAAAAATGCTTAACAACAATGTCAAGGCTTGATTATTTTTTGCTAACTTGATCGCTTAGCTTTGAGTGGTAAGCTTCGAAAAGTGTCTTTGTGTATTAGCAATTTATTTCAATGCATTCTCCTAAAGTTTTGATTTGTGATAACTCGTGTGTAACATCAAAAGATATTCACAGAATATTATTTTCATACTTGCCGGAACAAAAGAACACACAAGACAAAAACCGAAAACAGTTTTTAGTTATTCTGATATGACCTGGGCCTTTAATT